>NC_034188.2:81872597-82090097 GCF_002021735.2 Oncorhynchus kisutch | reverse complement strand
ATGGGGCCATGTATCGTGAGATTGAGTGAAAACCTCCTTCCATCAGCAAGGGCATTGAAGATGAAACGTCTTTCAGCATGACAATGATCCCAAACACATTGCCCGGGCAACGAAGGAGTGGCTTCGTAAGATGCATTTCAAGTTCCTGGAGTGGCCTAGCCAGTCTCCAGATCTCAACCCCATAGAAATCTTTGGTGGGAGTTGAAAGTCCATGTTGCCCAGCAACAGCCCCAAAACATCACTGCTCTAGAGGAGATCTGCATGGAGGAATGGGCCAAAATACCAGCAACAGTGTGTGAAAACCTTGTGAAGACTTACAGAAAATGTTTGACCTCTGTCATTGCCAACAGAGTATATAACAAAGTATTGAGAAACTTTTGTTCTTGACCAAATACTTATTTTCCATCATAATTTGCAAATAAATTCATTAAAAATCCTACAATGTAATTTTCCAGATGTTCTTTCTCATTTTGTCTGTCATAGTTGAAGTGTACCTATGATGAAAATTACAGGCCTCTCTCATCTTTTTAAGTGGGAGAACTAAAGGTATTTAATAAGTATATATAGCTAGGTTACATATGATATGAAACCAAACCATCATATACACTGCTCAAAAAAATTAAGGGAACACTAAAATAACACATCCTAGATCTGAATGAATGAAATATTCTTATTAAATACTTTTTTCTTTACATAGTTGAATGTGCTGACAACAAAATCACACAAAAAGTATCAATGGAAATCAAATGTATCAACCCATGGAGTTCTGGATTTGGAGTGACACTCAAAATTAAAGTGGAAAACCACACTACAGGCTGATCCAACTTTGATGTAATGTCCTTAAAACAAGTCAAAATGAGGCTCAGTAGTGTGTGTGGCCTCCACGTGCCTGTATGACCTCCCTACAACGCCTGGGCATGCTCCTGATGAGGTGGCGGATGGTCTCCTGAGGGATCTCCTCCCAGACCTGGACTAAAGCATCCGAGACATGATGTCCCAGATGTGCTCAATTGGATTCAGGTCTGGGGAACGGGCGGGCCAGTCCATAGCATCAATGCCTTCCTCTTGCAGGAACTGCTGACACACTCCAGCCACATGAGGTCTAGCATTGTCTTGCATTAGGAGGAACCCAGGGCCAACCGCACCAGCATATGGTCTCACAAGGTGTCTGAGGATCTCATCTCGGTACCTAATGGCAGTCAGGCTACCTCTGGCGAGCACATGGAGGGCTGTGCGGCCCCCCAAAGAAATGCCACCCCACACCATGACTGATCCACCGCCAAACCGGTCATGCTGGAGGATGTTGCAGGCAGCAGAACGTTCTCCCCGGCGTCTCCAGACTCTGTCACGTGTGCTCAGTGTGAACCTGCTTTCATCTGTGAAGAGCACAGGGCGCCAGTGGTGAATTTGCCAATCTTGGTGTTCTCTGGCAAATGCCAAACGTCCTGCACGGTGTTGGGCTGTAAGCACAACCCCCACTTGCAGAACCACTCCTTTATTGGGGTGTCTTGCTAATTGCCTATAATTTCCACCTGTTGTCTATTCCATTTGCACAACAGCATGTGACATTTATTGTCAATCAGTGTTGCTTCCTAAGTGGACAGTTTGATTTCACAGAAGTGTGATTGACTTGGAGTTACATTGTGTTGTTTAAGTGTTCCCTTTATTTTTTTGAGCAGTGTATATGATGGTTTGGTTTCATATCATTTGTAACCTAGCTAGTTATATATATGATGGTTTGGTTTCATATCTAACCTAGCTAGTTATATATATGATGGTTTCATATCTAACCTAGCTAGCTATATATATGATGGTTTCATATATAACCTAGCTAGCTATACATATGATGGTTTCATATATAACCTAGCTAGCTATATATATGATGGTTTCATATATAACCTAGCTAGCTATACATATGATGGTTTCATATCTAACCTAGCTAGCTATACATATGATGGTTTCATATCTAACCTAGCTAGCTATACATATGATGGTTTCATATATAACCTAGCTAGCTATACAGTGCATTCGGAAAGTATGGTTATGTTACAGCCTCATACTAAAATGAATTAAATCGTTTTTTCCACCCTAATTAATCTACACACAATAAAAACTGGTTTTAGAACGTTTTTTTCATATTTACATACATTTTCACACTCTTTACTCAGTAGTTTGTTGAAGCACCTTTGGCAACGATTACAGCCTTGTGTCTTCTCGGGTATGAAGCTACAAGCTTGGCACACCTATATTCAGGGCGTTTCTCCAATTATTCTCTCCAGATCCTCTCAAGCTCTGTCAGGTTGGGTGAGGAGTGTCGCTGCACAGCTATTTTCAGGTCTCTTCAGAGATTGGGTTCAAGTCCAGGGTCTGGCTGGGCTTCTCAAGGACATTCAGAGCCCTGTACCGATGCCACTCCTGCGTTATCTTGGCTGTGGCATAGGGTCGTTGTCCTGCTAGAATATGAACCTTCACCCCTAACCTGCTCTGAAGCAGGTTTTCATCAAGGATCTCTGTACTTTGCTCCGTACATCTTTTCCTCGATCCTGACTAGTCTCCCAGTCCCTGCCGCTGAATAACATCTCCACAGCATGATGCTGCCACCACCATGCTTCACCGTAGGGATGGTGCCAGGTTTCCTCCAGACATGATGCTGCCACCACCATGCTTCACCGTAGGGATGGTCCCAGGTTTCCTCCAGACATGATGCTGCCACCACCATGCTTCACCGTAGGGATGGTGCCAGGTTTCCTCCAGACATGATGCTGCCACCACCATGCTTCCCCGTAGGGATGGTGCCAGGTTTGCTCCAGACGCGACGCTTGGCATTCAGGCCAAATGGTTCAATCTTGGTTTTATCATGACTCAAGGTGAGACCCAGATGCAGACACAGGAGGCAAATGGTTGGAGTCGTACACTGTTTAATAATCCAGAAGGAGTAGGCAAGAGAACAGTCGTGGACTGGCAAAAGGTCAAAACCAGATCAGTACGGTACAGAGTAGCAGAAATGCTCGTAGTCAAGGCAGGCAGAATGGTCAGGCAGGCGGGTCAGTCACCTCCCTGACCATGGCTATTCTCCTCCGATTGCTCCGTTTGGCCGGGTGGCCAGCTCTAGGACGAGTTTTGGTGGTTCCAAACTTCTTCTATTTAAGAATGATGGAGGCCACTGTGCTCTTGGGGACCTTCAATGCTGCAGAATTGTCCTTGTTTTTTTTCTCTGACATGCACAGTCAACTGTGGGACCTTATATAGACAGATGTGTGCCTTTTTCTAATCATGTCCAGTCAATTGAATTTACCACAGGTGGACTCCAATGAAGTTGTAGAAATGGAAACAGGATGCACCTGAGTTCTATTTTGAGTCTCATAGCAAAGGGTCTGAATACTTATGCAAATAAGGTATTTCTGTTTATTTTTAATACATGTGCAAAAATGTCTAAATACCTGTTTTTGCTTTTGTTGCTTTGGGGTTAATGTGTGTAGTTTGATGAAAATGTTTTATTTAATCAGTCTTAGAATAAAGCAGTTATGTAACAAAATGTGGGAAAAGTCAAGGGGTCTGAATGGTTTGGTTTCATATCAAACCTAGCTAGCTATATATGATGGTTTGGTTTCATATCAAACCTAGCTAGCTATATATGATGGTTTGGTTTCATATCAAACCTAGCTAGCTATATATGATGGTTTGGTTTCATATCAAACCTAGCTAGCTATATATGATGGTTTGGTTTCATATCAAACCTAGCTAGCTATATATGATGGTTTGGTTTCATATCAAACCTAGCTAGCTATATATGATGGTTTGGTTTCATATCAAACCTAGCTAGCTATATATGATGGTTTGGTTTCATATCAAACCTAGCTAGCTATATTTGATGGTTTGGTTTCATATCAAACCTAGCTAGCTATATATGATGGTTTGGTTTCATATCAAACCTAGCTAGCTATATATGATGGTTTGGTTTCATATCAAACCTAGCTAGCTATATATGATGGTTTGGTTTCATATCAAACCTAGCTAGCTATATATGATGGTTTGGTTTCATATCAAACCTAGCTAGCTATATATGATGGTTTGGTTTCATATCAAACCTAGCTAGCTATATATGATGGTTTGGTTTCATATCAAACCTAGCTAGCTATATATGATGGTTTGGTTTCATATCAAACCTAGTTAGCTATATATGATGGTTTGATTTTCAGTTGAAACCTCCCCTGCTCCTTAGCAACATGCATCCAACTAGACCTCCCCTGCTCCTTAGCAACAGGCATACAGCTGGACACCCCCTGCTCCTTAGCAACAGGCACACAACTAGATTTCCCCCCTTGCTCCTTAGCAACAGGCACACAGCTGGTATTTTCCCCCTGTTCCTTAGCATCTCTTTCCTCAGATGGGTTTTAGTCCTCTCTCTCTCAGTAACCCTCCTCCTCTGCCTAGTGGCCCTGTGCTTTTTCTTTCTTTCTTCCTCTCTTGTCTTTTCAATGTCCTGTAACTGCACTTTGAAGGTGACAGGTGAAAATACAGGTGAGACCTGTGTAGCTACACGTGTACAGTTGATGGTCTGTAACGACTGACTGTTCTCTGTCAAGTATTGATCCCTTACTGGTTGCGTCACAGTTACATAACCCTGTTGAGAGGCTGAAGCTCCAGAGGCCTGTATGTGAAGCAGGGGACCACGGTGGAGGCCTAGCCCCCCTCTCAGGGCCCTGTCTCTGGGCATTGACAGGAGGTCCCCCAGCACTGGGGGTGAAGAGGGTTGGAGATGGATGGAGAGGGAAAGATTGATCAATGGAGAGAGAGAGATTAATGAATTGAGTTGGAGAGATTTATGGATGAGTGGATGGAAAGCAAGTGGGATGGAGAAAGAGATTGGATGGATGAGAGCGAGAGGGATGGATGGAGATTGGATAGGAGATGGATGAAGAGAGAGGGGATGGTGGGAGAGCAGGAAAGATGGATGGGGAGAGATTGATAGATGGAGCGAAAGATGGATGGAGACTGGAGAGGGGATTAATGGAGACCTGCAGAGGGGATGGATGAAGAGAGAGCGATGGATGGATAGACTGGAGAGGGGATTGATGAGAGAGAGATGGATGAATTGAGACTAAAGAGGGGATGGAAGAGTGAGGGGATGGATGGAGAGAGAGAGATGGAGACTGGAGAGGGGGTGGATGGAGAGAGAGATGGATGGAGACTGTAGAGGGGATGGATCTGGTTTCACTTGGCGTGGGAAGTATAAGGGGGGTTGGGTAATGCTGCTGTTACTAGAGAGAGTGGTTGTTATGGACTACTGTCGCCAGGGAGAGGGGTGATGACGACAGAGGATTTGGGGGGGCAGGGTAGCCTAGTGGTTAGAGCGTGTGACTAGTAACCGGAAGGTTGCGAGTTCAAACCCCTGAGCTGACAAGGTACAAATCTGTCGTTGAACAGGCAGTTAACCCACTGTTCATAGGCCGTCATTGAAAATAAGAATTTGTTCTTAACTGACTTGCCGAGTTAAATAAAGGTTAAAAATATATATATATATATTTCTAGAATGTTTTTGTTTGTTTTACTCTGTTCTCTTTTCTGCCTTGAGATCCTTCCTCTCTTGCTGCTCCACTCTTTCTCATCTCTCTGCTCCTTTCTCTTTCTCATCTCTCTGCTCTTCTCTTGCTCCTCTCTCTTTCTCATCTCTCTGCTCCTCTCTCTGCTCCTCTTTCTCATCTCTGCTCCTCTCTCTTTCTCATCTCTCTGCTCCTCTCGCTTTCTCATCTCTGCTCCTTTCTCTTTCTCATCTCTCTGCTCCTCTCTATCATCTCTCTGCTCCTCTCTCTGCTCATCTCTCTGATCATCTCTCTGCTCATCTCTCTGCTCCTCTCTCTTTCTCATCTCTCTGCTCATCTCTCTGCTCCTCTCTTTCTCCCCTCTCTTTCTCATCTCTGCTCCTCTCTCTTTCTCATCTCTCTGCTCCTCTCTTTCTCATCTCTCTGCTCATCTCTCTGCTCATCTCTCTACTCATCTCTCTGCTCCTCTCTCTGCTCATCTCTCTGCTCCTCTCTCTTTCTCGTCTCTCTGCTCCTCTCTCTGCTCCTCTCTCTGCTCCTCTCTCTTTCTCATCTCTGCTCCTCTCTCTGCTCCTCTCTCTGCTCCTCTCTCTGCTCCTCTCTCTGCTCCTTTCTCTTTCTCATCTCTCTGCTCATCTTTCTGCTCATCTCTCTACTCATCTCTCTGCTCCTCTCTCTGCTCCTCTCTTTCTCATCTCTCTGCTCCTCTCTCTGATCCTCTCTCTTTCTCATCTCTCTGCTCCTCTCTCTGCTCCTCTCTCTTTCTCATCTCTCTGCTCCTCTCTGCTCCTTTCTCTTTCTCATCTCTCTGCTCATCTCTCTGCTCCTCTCTCATCTCTATGCTCCTCTCTCTTTCTCATCTCTGCTCCTCTCTCTTTCTCATCTCTGCTCCTCTCTCTGCTCCTCTCTCTTTCTCATCTCTCTGCTCATCTCTCTGCTCATCTCTCTGCTCATCTCTCTGCTCCTCTTTCTGCTCATCTCTCTGCTCATCTCTCTGCTCCTCTCTCTTTCTCGTCTCTCTGCTCCTCTCTCTGCTCCTCTCTCTGCTCCTCTCTCTGCTCCTCTCTCTGCTCCTTTCTCTTTCTCATCTCTCTGCTCATCTTTCTGCTCATCTCTCTACTCATCTCTCTGCTCCTCTCTCTGCTCCTCTCTTTCTCATCTCTCTGCTCCTCTCTCTGCTCCTCTCTCTTTCTCATCTCTCTGCTCCTCTCTCTGCTCCTCTCTCTTTCTCATCTCTCTGCTCCTCTCTGCTCCTTTCTCTTTCTCATCTCTCTGCTCCTCTCTCTGCTCCTCTCTCTCATCTCTATGCTCCTCTCTCTTTCTCATCTCTGCTCCTCTCTCTTTCTCATCTCTGCTCCTCTCTTTGCTCCTCTCTCTTTCTCATCTCTCTGCTCATCTCTCTGCTCATCTCTCTGCTCATCTCTCTGCTCATCTCTCTGCTCCTCTCTCTGCTCCTCTCTCTTTCTCATCTCTCTGCTCATCTCTCTGCTCATCTCTCTGCTCATCTCTCTGCTCATCTCTCTGCTCATCTCTCTGCTCCTCTTTCTGCTCCTCTCTCTGCTCCTCTTTCTGCTCCTCTCTCTTTCTCATCTCTGCTCCTCTCTCTGCTCCTCTCTCTTTCTCATCTCTCTGCTCATCTCTCTGCTCCTCTTTCTGCTCCTCTCTCTTTCTCCTCTCTCTTTCTCATGTGGCTGCTCCTCTCTCTCTCAAGTGCTAGGCAACCAGCCTGGAACATTCCAGATGAGACGCCTGTTCTCTTGTTTGAGAAGCATTATGAGAGTAGATCTGATTGGTTAACACTGAGATGGGAGGTGGCTCAGATTGAGTGAACGGTGTGGGCTACTGTAGGACAGAGATGTTCTGTCGTGGCTGGACTTAGTTTAGGGTTGTGTGTGTGTGTGTATGTGTGTGTGTGTGTGTGAGAGTAGTGGTAATATTTGGTAAACGTTCTGAGCAGTGAGTTGAGCGACCAAGGTTCAGTAGAGGCCCCCTGCGGGCTGCTCTGACATGGGAGACACACACACACACACACACACACACACACACACACACACACACACACACACACACACACACAGAATCCCCTTTCCCCTCTAAGACTCATAATAACAGACAGACTAAAGCTTCTGAGCCAATCAAAGCCATCAGAGGGAGCATGGCTTAGGCTTCTCAGCCAATCAAAACCATCCTAGTCCCACAGGCTAAAACCTTGCCTTTTGAACTGAAGGCCAGCAGCCATATTGGGTTGTTAGTGTGTTTGTATACACGTGCAGATGTTTTTATCCAATCCATGTCACCAGGTAACAGGGAGAGGTCAATGAATAATGATCACATCCACCTTCTGCTCTCCATCTTGCATTTATCTGTTGTGGCTTTTAAAGTCCTTCATTGAAGCAATAGCAAAGCGGATGACCATCCATGATATCATCATTACAGTTGTAACCGTGTTATGAGGCTATACAGTGTTTGT
Source organism: Oncorhynchus kisutch (assembly GCF_002021735.2). NCBI lineage: Eukaryota > Metazoa > Chordata > Actinopteri > Salmoniformes > Salmonidae > Oncorhynchus > Oncorhynchus kisutch. The sequence goes on along the minus strand of NC_034188.2, from coordinate 82,082,084 downwards.
TTACATTTGCATTGTTTACAAACGTTGGAGAAAAACAAGTTTCTATTTTGGGTTCTGATGGGGTAAGCTCATGGGGCATTTCTAAGGTATATGCTTCACATATGCTTATATGTTAAGTCAATGGGTATAATTAGTCCAGAAATGAATGTAGCAACTAATGGTTCTAGCTTTAAACTCGGTTACCATGGCAATCCTGTGACCAAAATGAAAACAACGTTCTGACCATCATTCCCCCACGTGTGTGTGTGTGTGTGTGTGTGGTATCCAATTAAGGCAGCGGGAACCTAAAAGAGCAAAGTTCATTGTTTCAGGAAGATCCCTCTTGTTTTACCACACACACACACACACACACACACACACACACACACACACACACACACACACACACACACACACAAATAATCTCACTAAGCTTTAGACTGCAGGGAGTTCCCTCACCCTCCTGTAATGTTCCTTATCTCTTTGCCATACTGGAAGAAACGGGGTCAAAAGTGACTGACCTCGGTAGACCTTTCACAAACCCACAATGTATCTCACTGTTCTCAATACCAGAAACGTTTCGGTGTGTCATTCTACGTGCATCAGCCAGTGTGTTTGTGCGTGTGTGTGTGCACACTTTAAAGCGCTTGTGTTTGTGTGTGACACATCCTTCAGCTGTGCTTCCATTTTCTGTTGATAGCTCTGCAACGGCTATCAACAGCTGAGTTCAGCTGGACCTGCGCAAGAAAAGGAAGGTTGCTCAACAACAATGACAAAAATCACCAGAACGGCTTACCAAGAAACACTTCCAAAAGGACTAATTCAAGGTACAAAGGAGTTGGAGAACTCAACAATAAAGGCAGAGATTGATTTCTTATTGCTCACTTTAATCCATTGTACAGGATGTGAACAGGTGACGGACGTTTTTCCGTCAAGCTGACGTCTTCCTCAGTGACCTGACCATTGCACATAGCTCCTATTTATAGGCTAGTGGCTCATTGAGACACAACAGTGTATCAACATTATAATATGTTTCAAGGTCAATGGTAAATTATAGCACCAAATAATGAGAGAAAGAGTGTGTCTCATTAATCAGCAGGACATGTCAAAATATACATAGGGGATATTTGGGTTTCTGTGAATCTGGAGACACAGAGACCTAAAAAATCAAGGCAACAACATTATAGAAACGAGGACAGTGAAAAAACATATTTGGAAAACCATCTTTGGATCCACAGTGTCAGAATGTCCCTCTTTGTTTTAGTCTACGTACGATGTCACTTCCTCTTGGTGAAATTTGAACGTGTTCTATACCTACAAGGAGCAGGGAGGAAGGTGAGCCATGATTGGCTCGTTTGGTTTGACCAACAGATGCAGTAGACAATAAACTCAGCAAATACAGAAACGTCCTCACTGTCAACTGCATTTATTTTCAGCTAACTTAACGTGTGTAAATATTTGTATGAACATAAGATTCAACAACTGAGACATAAACTGAACAAGTTCCACAGGCATGTGACTAACAGAAATTGAATAATGTGTCCCTGAACAAAGGAGGGTTCAAAATCAAAGTAACAGTCAGTATCTGGTGTGGCCACCAGCTGCATTAAGTACTGCAGTGCATCTCCTCCTCATGGACTGCACCAGATTTGCCAGTTCTTGTTGTGAGATGTTACCCCACTCTTCCACCAAGGTACCTGCAAGTTCCCGGACATTTCTGGGGGGAATGGCCCTAGCCCTCACCCTCCGATCCAATAGGTCCCAGACGTGCTTAATGGGATTGAGATCCGGGCTCTTTGCTGGCCATGGCAGAACACTGACATTCCTGTCTTGCAGGAAATCACGCACATAACGAGCAGTATGGCTGGTGGCATTGTCATGCTGGAGGGTCATGTCAGGATGACATTGCAGGAAGTGTACCACATGAGGCACGAGGACGTCTTCCCTGTAACACACAATGTTGAGATTGCATGCAACAACAAGCTCAGTCTGATGATGCTGTGACACACCGACCCAGACCATGACTGACCCTCCACCTCCAAATCAATCCCGACTCGTCAGTGAAGAGCACATTTTGCCAGTCATGACTGGTCCAGCGACGGTGGGTTTGTGCCCATAGGCGACGTTGTTTCTGGTGAGAATCTGCCTTACAACAGGCCTACAAGCCCTCCGTCCAGCCTCTCTCAGCCTATTGCGGACAGTCTGAGCACTGATGGAGGGATTGTGCGTTCCTGGTGTAATTCGGGCAGATGTTGTTGCCATCCTGTACCTGTCCCGCAGGTGTGATGTTCGGATATACCGATCCTGTGCAGGTGTTGTTACACGTGGTCTGCCACTGCGAGGACGATCAGCTGTCCGTCCTGTCTCCCTGTAACGCTGTCTTAGGCGTCTCACAGTACAGACATTGCAATTTATTGCCCTGGCCACATCTGCAGTCCTCATGCCTCCTTGCAGCATGCCTAAGGCACGTTCACGCAGATGAGCAGGGACCCTTAGCATTGTTCGTTTGCCGTTTTTCAGAGTCAGTCGAAAGGCCTCTTTAGTGTCCCAAGTTTTCGTAACTGTGACCTTATTTGCCTACCGTCTGTAAGCTGTTAGTGTCTTAACGACCGTTCCACAGGTGCATGTTCATTCATTGTTTATGGTTCATTGAACCGGGGAACAGTATTTAAACACTTCTTTGTATTTTTACGAATTATCTTTGAAAGACAGGGTCCTGAAAAGGGGACGTTTCTTTTTTTGCTGAGTTTAGTATATGACATTTGTGGTGCTACAATTTAACGAAGCTTTGGCTTTTGTATTCTTGACCTGTTCTCGGGTGATAAAGAACTTTAGTATTGGTCGTATTGTCACATTCTACACAGTGGCCACACTAGTAACTGTCATTGGACTGCCTGGCAGCCAAGTATCGCGCTTCTTGGGCAGCTGCTGTGCGTAATGGAATCGGCTAGATTGCGCGCACACCGAAAACAAATGGAGGGGAAATGAACTCTGGTAGATTTGGATCACTTATGAGGATGGTAGATTTGGATCACTTATGAGGATGGTAGATTTGGATCACTTATGAGGATGGTAGATTTGGATCACTTATGAGGATGGTAGATTTGGATCACTTATGAGGATGGTAGATTTGGATCACTTATGAGGATGGTAGATTTGGATCACTTATGAGGATGGTAGATGAGGATGTTCCAATGTTTCAGTACAATGGCTTTGACGTGACCGGCACGTGGGCCGTACTCCGTGGAAAAACACAAACGTGGGGGTGTTTTGTCCTGGTTTGTATTAGTGCCCGTGGGTTGACGTTCAGTCTCTCTAGCATGGGTATAGGCCTGTTCAATGACACTCTTATCCGCGTGGCAGGAACCTGGTGCGCATATCATTAGCTTTGCACTCGAAATCTATGTCTGTACTACAGTTAGGTCAGTCTTAGGAACTGACCCACCAGTATGTCCTGCTTTCAAATTCCCTGTGGATTGCGGGAGATGGTAGACACCAACTTGTTTATTTTATTTTTGTGGATTGTAAGATCCAATAAGTCTATTTTCTCCTGACTTCCCTCTGCTGTGAATTTGAGATGGGGGTAAGAGGAGTTAATATATGAAATGAACTCTGAGAGGAGAGCGTCAGTAACGTTCCATACCAGGATGTCATCAAAGTATCTTTTCTGGAAATATGGGTTTTTCTTGACGTCATAAATTAAGGTCTCCTCCCATTATCCCATCAATAAATTTGTGTAACGGATGTGAAACGGCTAGCTTAGTTAGCGGTGGTGCGCGCTAAATAGTGTTTCAATCGGTGACGTCACTTGCTCTGAGACCTTGAAGTAGTAGTTCCCCTTGCTCTGCAAGGGCCACGGCTTTTGTGGAGCGATGGGTAACGATGCTTCGTGGGTGACTGTTGTTGATGTGTGCAGAGGGTCCCTGGTTCGCGCCCGGGTATGGGCGAGGGGACGGTCTAAAGTTATACTGTTACATTTGCATAGTTAGGAGCGAATGCAGCTCCCATCGCTGTACACCGAATCTGTTTGTAGAAACTTCCCGCATATGGGAAGTAATTTGATGAGGGCTCCGTTTTTCACAATTCCTGACATTTAATCCTAGTAAAAATTCCCTGTCTTAGGTCAGTTAGGATCACCACTTTATTTTAAGAATGTGAAACAAATTATTTCAGCTTTTATTTCTTTCATCACATTCCCAGTGGGTCAGAAGTTTACATATACACAATTAGTATTTGGTAGCATTGTTTTTAAATTGTTTAACTTGGGTCAAACGTTTTGGGTAGCCTTCCACAAGCTTCCCACAATAAGTTGGGTGAATTTTGTCCCATTCCTCCTGACAGAGCTGGTGTAACTGAGTTAGGTTTGTAGGCCGCTGTGCTCGCACACACTTTTTCAGTTCTGCCCACACATTTTCTATAGGATTGAGGTCAGGGCTTTGTGATGGCCACTACAACACCTTGACTTTGTTGTCTTTAAGCCATCTTGCCACAACTTTGGAAGTATGCTTGGGGTCATTGTCCATTTGGAAGACCCATTTGCGACCAAGCTTTAACTTCCTGACTGATGTCTTGAGATGTTGCTTCAATATATCCACACAATTTTCCTACTCATGATGCCATCTATTTTCTAATGCTAGCTGACATTGGCCGGCAACAAATCTCAATAGTGGAGAAGATGGAAAGAGGAGTCACAGGCTACTTAAAGAAGTGGCTCGGAGTTCCACGATGCCTTACCACCATCGGCCTCTATGGAGATGGTGTCCTCAAGCTGCCCCTCACCAGTCTAACAGAGGAATTCAAGTGTTCAAAAACCAGGCTCCAGATGACACTGAATGAATCTCGAGACCCAGTGGTGAGCAACAACGCGCCGACCTTGGCAACTGGGCGCAAATGGAGGCCAGGAAAAGCAGTCCAGGAGGCAACAGCAGCCCTCAGACATGCTGACATTGTGGGTCATGTTCAGCAAGGGAGAGGAGGCCTTGGGCAAGTACGCCATCAGGAGGAGGCTGCAAGGTGGGCCAAGGCAGTCTCTCTTTCCAAACAGGGACAGTGGACTCGATGGGACAGTGTGGAGAAGAGGAAGATCAGCTGGAAGGATCTGTGGGCCATGGAAGCGAGGCGGTTGAGCTTTTCCATCAGAGCAACATATGACGTCCTTCCAACTCCAGTTAATCTTCACCAATGGTATGGTGAAGATCCGGACTGTGCCCTCTGTTCCATGCCAGCCAACCTCAGGCACATTCTCACGGGGTGTAAAACAAGCCTCACCCAAGGACGCTACACTTGGCGTCACAACCAAGTCCTTAAAAACCTTGCGTCCGCCCTGGAGGACAAGCGAGCTGCCACCAACTCCCTACCACCCCCAGCAGCATCACACCCCTTACGGACAAACTTTGTCCGCGAAGGGGCTAAACCACCGAAGCGCGGCTCGACACCATTAGAGCGAGACCAGCTGCGCTTGGCCCGCGACTGGAAAATGCTAGCTGACATTGGCCGGCAAGTTGTGTTTCCTCCGGAGATTGCAACCACCACCCTAAGACCTGACATGGTGCTCTGGTCCCGTTCGCTCAATAAGGTCTTCATCATTGAGCTCACAGTACCCTGGGAGGACTCCGTAGATGAGGCTTATGAGCGAAAACATCTGCGCTATGCAGATCTAGCTGCCGAAGCACGGCATCATGGCTGGAACACAGAAGTCCGACCAGTGGAGGTGGGCTGCAGAGGTTTTGTGGCAACATCTACAACCAGACTGCTTAGAGACCTTGGAATTAAGGGCCAGAGCCAGCGTTCGGCAATCAAAGCTGTATCGGAGGCGGCAGAAGGCAGCAGTCAGTGGCTCTGGATGAAGAGGAAAGACCCCAGCTGGGCCCCGAAGTGAGAGGGCCAGGAGGTATGCGGTCAACAATGCTTGACTCAGGGAGGAGGACGCCCCTGCCATGCATAGTCCCATGGGATGTTGGCTATCATCAACAAGACAACTCCTATGACTAATTGGGAATGGGACGCAAGCGTAGGATTGATCACCCTGTCGCTGGCCGCCGTTGGGGAGGGTGTATAGTGTGAAAGGCCGAAACACCCTAGGAACCAAAGGTACACTACTGATGATGCGCTCCCCAAATTTCACCAGGCTCACTGTTCATTAACTCTTGGAAGTGCTTGCACAAAGGATAGTAACATCTCATCCTGTGTTCTTGGAATCTAATCTGTGAAGTGCACCAGTCCCTGTCGATATAGGACTTGTTTTACTGTGGATATAGATACTTTTGTACCTGTTTCTTCCAGCATCTTCACAAGGTCCTTTGCTGTTGTTCTGGGATTGATTTTCACTTTTTGCACCAAAATACGTTCATCTCTAGGAGACAGAATGCGTCTCCTTCCTGAGCGGTATGACGGCTGCGTGGTCCCATGGTGTTTATACTTGCATATTATTGTTTGTACAGATGAATGTGGTACCTTCAGGCATTTGGAAATAGTTTGTTAACAAGAAATGGAGCAGTTGTTTGTTAACAAAACTATAGTTTGTTACAAAACTATAGTTTGTTAACAAGAAATTTGTGGAGTGGTTGAAAAACAAGTTTTAATCACTCCAACCTAATTGTATGTAAACGTCCGACTTCAACTGTACAAGACCTGAACCAACAGTGCAGTTCAAGAAGATATACAATATCCGGATTGTCTTTCAATTCCTTCAACACGTTTTGTTCATCGTTACTGAGATGATCTGCTTGTTAGGGGTATTGCTGGCTAATTTAGCAAAATCATGTTCTGTCAGCCTCCTGTAGGTGAGAACAGAGGGACTCGCATTAACATAAGGCACTCGACTTCTCTTTGAATGTCCTTTTAGTTCTCTCACATTCCCGATGCATTATAGTTCCGAAAGAATTGCATTGCCATTACACGAGGGTTGCCTAGTGTCACAGAATCAATTATTTAAATGCAATTAACGAACAAATTTGAATGTGTCAACTTTAAATGCAAAAGGGTCCATCCTATTGGAAGGAGAGAAGGGAGAGTACTTCACCCAGGACTGACACTTGGACATCAGTGAAAGGCCCTGGAGAAGTGTTGATTACCCAAAGATCTTTTATCCAGGACTGACACTTGGACCTCAGTGAAAGGCCCTGGAGAAGTGTTGATTACCCAAAGATCTTTTACCCAGGACTGACACTTGGACCTCAGTGAAAGGCCCTGGAGAAGTGTTGATTACCCAAAGATCTTTTACCCAGGACTGACACTTGGACCTCAGTGAAAGGCCCTGGAGAAGTGTTGATTACCCAAAGATCTTTTACCCAGGACTGACACTTGGACATCAGTGAAAGACCCTGGAGAAGTGTTGCTTACCCAAAGATCTTTTATCCAGGACTGACACTTGGACCTCAGTGAAAGGCCCTGGAGAAGTGTTGATTACCCAAAGATCTTTTACCCAGGACTGACACTTGGGCATCAGTGAAAGGCCCTGGAGAAGTGTTGATTACCCAGAGATCTTGTTGCGGTTTCAACTGGACCTCCTCAGGTGGGCTGGGGGTTGACTTCCTGTTCAAACTATGTCAGCTTGACATGATGAAACTGATTTGATTTTAGACTATATCAAGATGACATGAAAGCGTGCATGTGTATCCCACGTTAATGGACTTGACAGTCACCAGATGTCCACTCTCTCTCTCCCCCTCTCAAATCAAATCTTTTTATTTGGTCTGCATAAACAGTTTTGCAGATGTTATCGCAGGTGCAGCGAAATGCTTATGTTTCTAGCTCCCAACAACGCAGTAATATCTAGCGAAGCCATCTCCCGCTCTCTCTGTGTCTCTCTCTGTCTGTCTTTCTTTCTCTCTCTGTCTCTGTCTGTCTTTCTTTCTCTCTCTGTCTCTCTCTGTCTTTCTTTCTCTCTCTCTCTGTGTGTCTCTCTCTGTCTTTCTTTCTCTCTCTCTGTGTCTCTCTCTTTCCTTCTGTCTTTCTCTCTCTCTGTCTCTCTCTCTGTCTTTCTTTCTCTCTCTCTCTCTTTCCTTCTCTGTCTTTCTCTCTCTCTCTGTGTCTCTCTCTGTCTTTCTTTCTCTCTCTCTCTCTTTCCTTCTCTGTCTTTCTCTCTCTCTCTCTTCCTTCTCTGTCTTTCTCTCTCTCTCTCTGTCTCTGTCTTTCTTTCTCTGTCTCTCTGTCTTTCTTTCTTTCTCTCTCTCTCTCTTTCTTTCTCTGTCTCTCTCTCTCTCTTTCCTTCTCTGTCTTTCTCTCTCTCTCTGTGTCTCTCTGTCTTTCTTTCTCTCTCTCTCTGTCTCTCTCTTTCCTTCTCTGTCTTTCTCTCTCTCTGTCTTTCTTTCTCTGTCTCTCTTTCTTTCTCTCTCTCTGTGTCTCTCTCTGTCTTTCTTTCTCTCTCTTTCCTTCTCTCTGTCTTCTCTCTCTGACTTGATGCTATGCAGTGACGGCACTGTCACCTTCCTCAGGCTAGGGACACATGAATGCTCCCCTGCTGAGTCTTGTGGGAGATCCAGATGTAAATGTGGAATTGTGGGATGTTATTTTTGTAATGTTATTATTAGGACACGGAGCAGGAAAATATGAGCCTCCAGCTGTCTGCTATTTAGGGTAATGTTTACTAGTGTTGATGGAGTCTGGGTTGTCTGTTGCACTGGTTAACAATTGATTCATATTAGCCATTAGCCAACGCCAATGGCGACAGCTAGTCTTCCTGGGGCCAACATATATTAACACAACCTGGACCTGAACCCATAAACAGAAAGCAGATGTGACATTGGCCAGTCGGCCAGGAACATCTCCCTATGGAAAGGACCCTTGAGAGGAACCAGGCTGGGTGGAGATTAGAACGCATAGTTAAGTCATGTCTGTTCTAGTGTGTTCTGGAATAGATGACTTGGTCATGTTTTGTTCTGGGGAAGTATATAATGTGTTATTCTCATATCATGTGAAGAATCAGTGGAGGCCGTCTGAAGACCTATTGGCTTTGATCCTGTGTTTGTCTGTGTTTTAGTGAACCCTGTGACAGAGCAGTGGTCTGTGGGTCAGACAGTTCTCCCCTGTGGGTTTAAGGGGCAGAGATGTTCCCTGCCTGCCTAAGAGGAAGCTTCAGTGATTAGCGACTAACGTTAGCGCCAGAATGGAACACTGAAGAACTCTAAAGAGCCAGCAGAAAACCTGGTAACTGTTGATGTGGGGGGCGGGGCTAAGATGGAGGATGCTGCTGGTTGGCGTGGCAACAATGAATAGAGGACGTGTGTGTGTCTGTGTCTGTGAGAGGCAGAGTTAGTCTTGTTAGCCACCTGAGGCAGACTGGGTTGGCCTGACTCATCCTGTCTTGCTCTTCTCTCTCTCTCTCTCCCTCTCATTCTCGCTCTTCTCTCTCTCCCTCTCGTTCTCGCTCTCTTCTCTCTCTCCTTTCCTTCTCTTCTCTCTCTCCTTTCTCTCTCTTCTCTCTCTCCTTTCTCTCTCTTTTCTCTCTCTCCTTTCTCTCTCTTTTCTCTCTCTCCTTTCTCTCTCTTCTCTCTCTCCTTTCTTTCTCTTCTCTCTCTCCTTTCTCTCTCTTCTCTCTCCTTTCTCTCTCTCCTCACTCTCTCTTCTCTCTCCTTTCTCTCTCCTCTCTCTCTCTCTCCTCCCTCTGTCACTCTCTCCTCTCTCTCTTTGTCGACTAGACTTAATGTATTTCATTCAGTGATTTAATTCATTGATAGACTAACTTCTCTGAACCAGATTTCCACTGTCTCTGTTAGTCTTGTTGCATCAGGGCCAGATGTCTCCTGGTGCGTTGCTTCACAATCTAGAGGTATACAGAGAAAGAGAGAGAAGATAGAGGAAAGGAAGATGGAGAGAACAGACCGTTAGGAATCTGAGCCTAATATTCCCTGGGGGTGTGTGTGTGACGTCCCAGTGTGTAGGATGTGTAGAGCGTGACTGCTGGTAGTTTGCTGTGTTAGTCGTGATAAGGCACGAGTCTCTTCTCTTCATCTATTAGCCTTTGAGCCATAAGCCTTTGACAAGATTGTATCTTCTCTGTAGGACACACACACACACACACACACACACACACACACACACTGGTGTTTTTCCCAGTGTACAGATTCCAACCTAACCATGTAAACAGGAAACCCTTATTTCGATGACAGTCGAGCCAAATTGTGTGTGTGTGTGTTATGCCATAGCACTCAGTGTTGTCTCCCCCTGCAGGATATGAGAAGACATGTCGTGATGACCCTCCTGGACACTGAGCAGTCTTATGTGGAGTCACTCCGGACACTCATACAGGTAATACTACACACACACACACACACACACACACACACACACACACACACACACACACACACATACACATACACATACAGGAACCACCAGTGCTAACAGATGGTTGAAGTTACAATGTCTTAATGTTAAATTACTCTGCTAAAGCCCCTCTCCTCACCCCTCAGCCACATATCTCACCGCCTCATTCAGACAGGCAGTCTCCCCACCCAGACCCAAACCTCTCCCCACCCAGACCTAAAACTCTCCCCACCCAGACCCAAACCTCTCCCCACCCAGACCCAAACCCTCTCCCCACCCAAACCCTCTCCCCACCCCTTGTCTATCGGATAGATCAGAGAGGGGAAGAGAGGCTTGAGAAAGAGGGGAAAGAGAGGCTTGAGAAAGAGGGGAAAGAGAGGCTTTAGAGGAGAGAGGGGGAAGAGAGGCTTGAGAGGAGAGAGGGGGAAGAGAGGCTTGAGAGGAGAGAGAGGGGAAGGAGGGGTTTGAGAGAGGAGAGGGGAAGAGAGATTTGGGAGAGGAGAGAGAGGGGAGAGGGAAGAGGCTTGTAAGAGGGGAAGAGAGGCTTGGGAGAGTTGAGAGAGGGGGGAAGAGAGGCTTGGGGGAGTTGAGAGAGGGGGAAGAGAGGCTGAGGAGAGAGAGGGGGGAGAAAGGCTTGGGAGAGTTGAGTGGGAAGAGAGGCTTGGGAGAGTTGAGTGGGAAGAGAGGCTTGGGAGAGTTGAGTGGGAAGAGAGGCTTGGGAGAGTTGAGTGGGAAGAGAGGCTTGCGAGAGTTGAGCGAGGGGGAAGAGAGGCTGAGGAGAGGGAAGGGGGGCTTGGGAGAGGAGAGAGAGGGGGGAAAGAGGCTTGTGAGAGGGAGAAAGAGGGGATATGTTAAAGTGCAGCCATAGTAAGCCCAGGTGCAATGTAGTCAAAACAGAATGAGAAGCGTGTGTGAGACGCCATCGATTAGGCACCCTCTGAACAGACCCCACACTCACACTATATTAATAAACAATGCATCTCGTGCACACACACACACACACACACATCATACCAACCCAGGCTGTATACGCAGATTACACACAGATACACCATTACAAATCATGTTCTACACAAGCGACAGCACTGCAGTGTGTGTGCTTGTTTCATAGGGTCTGTGGCTTGCCTGGATGAGTTCACATTTCACGAGGCTGGTTTCAGGAAAATAAGGTTTAATTTTCCCAAAATAGAAACATATTGTCTTTCTCGCTCTCTCTCTACCTCTCTCTCTCTCTAACTCTCCCTCTCTCTCCCTCTACCTCTACCTCTCTCTCTACCTCTCTCTCTCTACCTCTACCTCTCTCTCTCTACATCCCTCTCTCTCTACATCCCTCTCTACCTCTACCTCCCTCTCTCTCTCTACCTTTACCTCCCTCTCTCTCTACCTCCCTCTCTCTCTCTACCTCCCTCTATATCTCTCTCTCTCTACCTCCCTCTATATCTCTCCCCCTCTACCTCCCTCTCTCTCTCCATCTCTCCCTCTCTACCTCTCTCTACCTCTCTCTCTCTACCTATCTCTCTCTCTACCTCTCTCTCTCTCTCTCTCTCTCTCTCTCTCTCTCTCTCTCTACCTCCCTCTATCTCTCCCCCTCTCTGTCTCTCTCTCGATGTGTAGGGCTATATGCGGCCTCTGAAGCAGCCAGACAGTGGATCACTAGTTGATCCCTCATTGGTGGATGAGATGTTCTATCAGATCCCAGAGATCCTGGAGCACCATGAGCACTTCCTGGAACAGGTCACCGGCTGCATCAGCCAATGGCACGACAAACAGACCGTGGGTCAGCTGCTTATCCAATCGGTAAGTACCTCCCTCCATCCAATCACTGTAAACCATGGACAATGGAAAAACCACGGGTAAGTCGATGTGGTCCAGTAAGAAAGTACAATACACCATAATTTACCATGCCTGTATGTCAGCCACATGAAAAATCAGTGAATTGTTGTGGAACCGTGTGGTATACGCTACATATTGTTGTGGAACCGTGTTGTATACGCTACATATTGTTGTGGAACCGTGTGGTATACGCTACATATTGTTGTGGAACCGTGTGGTATACGCTACATATTGTTGTGGAACCGTGTGGTATACGCTACATATTGTTGTGGAACCGTGTGGTATACGCTACATATTGATGTGGAACCGTGTGGTATACGCTACATATTGTTGTGGAACCGTGTGGTATACGCTACATATTGATGTGGAACCGTGTGGTATACGCTACATATTGTTGTGGAACCGTGTGGTATACGCTACATATTGTTGTGGAACCGTGTGGTATACGCTACATATTGTTGTGGAACCGTGTGGTATACGCTACATATTGTTGTGGAACCGTGTGGTATACGCTACATATTGTTGTGGAACCGTGTGGTATACGCTACATATTGATGTGGAACCGTGTGGTATACGCTACATATTGATGTGGAACCGTGTGGTATACGCTACATATTGTTGTGGAACCGTGTGGTATACGCTACATATTGATGTGGAACCGTGTGGTATACGCTACATATTGTTGTGGAACCGTGTGGTATACGCTACATATTGATGTGGAACCGTGTGGTATACGCTACATATTGTTGTGGAACCGTGTGGTATACGCTACATATTGTTGTGGAACCGTGTGGTATACGCTACATATTGTTGTGGAACCGTGTGGTATACGCTACATATTGTTGTGGAACCGTGTGGTATACGCTACATATTGTTGTGGAACCGTGTGGTATACGCTACATATTGATGTGGAACCGTGTGGTATACGCTACATATTGATGTGGAACCGTGTGGTATACGCTACATATTGTTGTGGAACCGTGTGGTATACGCTACATATTGTTGTGGAACCGTGTGGTATACGCTACATATTGTTGTGGAACCGTGTGGTATACGCTACATATTGTTGTGGAACCGTGTGGTATACGCTACATATTGTTGTGGAACCGTGTGGTATACGCTACATATTGTTGTGGAACCGTGTGGTATAAGCTACATATTGTTGTGGAACCGTGTGGTATACGCTACATATTGTTGTGGAACCGTGTGGTATACGCTACATATTGTTGTGGAACCGTGTGGTATACGCTACATATTGTTGTGGAACCGTGTGGTATACGCTACATATTGATGTGGAACCGTGTGGTATACGCTACATATTGATGTGGAACCGTGTGGTATACGCTACATATTGTTGTGGAACCGTGTGGTATACGCTACATATTGTTGTGGAACCGTGTGGTATACGCTACATATTGTTGTGGAACCGTGTGGTATACGCTACATATTGTTGTGGAACCGTGTGGTATACGCTACATATTGATGTGGAACCGTGTGGTATACGCTACATATTGTTGTGGAACCGTGTGGTATACGCTACATATTGATGTGGAACCGTGTGGTATACGCTACATATTGTTGTGGAACCGTGTGGTATACGCTACATATTGTTGTGGAACCGTGTGGTATACGCTACATATTGATGTGGAACCGTGTGGTATACGCTACATATTGTTGTGGAACCGTGTGGTATACACTACATATTGATGTGGAACCGTGTGGTATACGCTACATGTTGTTGTGGAACCGTGTGGTATACGCTACATATTGATGACGACAACACTTGACGACAACACATATTGATGACGACAATTTTGCGGAAGGCGGAGGTGACTGTCCGATTCCCGAGACACACCAGACATCAGGGGACACCTCAGTACAGGCTACCAGTGTAGGACTGATGACAATCACAGAATGTCATTACATAAATGTTCTACCTTTTTGGTCATGTAGTGTTCCTCCGAGAGAGACACATACATACATACATACATATACACACACAAACACTTCACCCCTAAATAATAAGGTACAGTGACTTCCCCCTGACCCTACCTCCTGTACATTCACAGTCCATGTCTCCTCTCCAGGTCCATGTTAACCCCCTGTCTCCTCTCCAGGTCCATGTTAACCCCCTGTCTCCTCTCCAGGTCCATGTTAACCCCCTGTCTCCTCTCCAGGTCCATGTTAACCCCCTGTCTCCTCTCCTGGTCCATGTTAACCCCCTGTCTCCTCTCCAGGTCCATGTTAACCCCCCGTCTCCTCCTGGTCTGTGTTAACCCCCTGTCTCCTCTCCTGGTCCATGTTAACCCCCTGTCTCCTCTCCTGGTCCATGTTAACCCCCCGTCTCCTCCTGGTCTGTGTTAACCCCCTGTCTCCTCTCCTGGTCTGTGTTAATCCCCTGTCTCCTCTCCTGGTCCATGTTAACCCCCTGTCTCCTCTCCTGGTCCATGTTAACCCCCCGTCTCCTCTCCTGGTCCATGTTAACCCCCCGTCTCCTCTCCTGGTCCATGTTAACCCCCCGTCTCCTCTCCTGGTCCATGTTAACCCTCTGTCTCCTCTCCTGGTCTGTGTTAACCCCCTGTCTCCTCTCCTGGTCTGTGTTAACCCCCTGTCTCCTCTCCTGGTCCATGTTAACCCCCCGTCTCCTCTCCTGGTCCATGTTAACCCTCTGTCTCCTCTCCTGGTCCATGTTAACCCCCTGTCTCCTCTCCTGGTCTGTGTTAACCCCCTGTCTCCTCTCCTGGTCTGTGTTAACCCCCTGTCTCCTCTCCTGGTCTGTGTTAACCCCCCGTCTCCTCTCCTGGTCCATGTTACCCCTCTGCTGGTAGCCCTCTGGTTCACCACAACACACATATCTCCCAGGCTAAACACACAATCACCTCCCCACACACACACACACACCTCCACGGCCAAAGAACATAGGCCTCAGTCGTTCCCTCTGGGGGCAGAGAGACTTATCCTAACCGGTGTAGCATCGCTAGCCTATGCTAGTGGAATGCAGTTTGAATTTGTAGCATTGTTAGCCCATGCTAGTGGAATGCAGTTTGAATTTGTAGCATTGTTAGCCCATGCAAGTGGAATGCAGTTTGAATTTGTAGCATTGTTAGCCCATGCTAGTGGAATGCAGTTAGAATATGTGGCAGTGTTAGCCCATGCTAGTGGAATGCAGTTTGAATTTGTAGCATTGTTAGCCCATGCTAGTGGAATGCAGTTAGAATATGTGGCAGTGTTAGCCCATTCTAGTGGAATGTAGCGAGTACTAATCCCTTGACCTGCCTGAACTTCCTTTGAGCTAGACATTTCTGCTACAGCGAGGTCAACTCTCGGTGTGTCTGTGTGTCTGTGTGTCTGTGTGTGTGTCTGACATGTCAGTTTACACACAGATGTCATGTCCCTCAACCTCCACTCACCGCTTTCCCCTCACCCTTCTCTCTCACCCCCTAACTCTTCTCTCTTCCCTCCTCAGCCCTTCTCCCTCACCCCCTTCACCCCGCTCTCTCTTACCCCTGTCACCCCTCAGCCCTTCTCCCCCTCTACAGTTCAGCCCCTTGTAATGATAACCTGTAAACACACATCTGTCTCAATAGCCCTGAACTGGCCTGACACCGTGCACTAACACATGCAGAACCTCTGTGCCGTCTATGCAGTCCTGCTCCCTCCTTTGACAGACAGCCAACAGTAACATGTATAGTTGGTAGAGCGTGGAGCTTGTAACCCCAGGATAGTGGGTTGGATTCATGGGACCACCCATATGTATAAAATATGCACGCATGACTAAGTAGATTTGGATAAAAGCATCTGCTAAACGGCATATATTATTACTATATATTAGACTAGAGTGAGGATAAAAGAGGGATATACTATAAATACTCGATACTATGGAGCCAGGGAGGTTGTGCAAGAGAGTTGGCCTGCCAGTTGGGGCAACCTTGTGTTTCTAGACCTCCATCCTATTTACTTCCTGTCCAGAGTGTGTTTATTTACTTCCTGTCCAGACTCCAGAGTGTGTTTATTTACTTCCTGTCCAGACTCCAGAGTGTGTTTATTTACTTCCTGTCCAGAGTGTGTTTATTTACTTCCTGTCCAGAGTGTGTTTATTTACTTCCTGTCCAGACTCCAGAGTGTGTTTATTTACTTCCTGTCCAGACTCCAGAGTGTGTTTATTTACTTCCTGTCCAGAGTGTGTTTATTTACTTCCTGTCCAGAGTGTGTTTATTTACTTCCTGTCCAGAGTGTGTTTATTTACTTCCTGTCCAGAGTGTGTTTATTTACTTCCTGTCCAGACTCCAGAGTGTGTTTATTTACTTCCTGTCCAGACTCCAGAGTGTGTTTATTTACTTCCTGTCCAGAGTGTGTTTATTTACTTCCTGTCCAGAGTGTGTTTATTTACTTCCTGTCCAGAGTGTGTTTATTTACTTCCTGTCCAGAGTGTGTTATTTACTTCCTGTCCAGACTCCAGAGTGTGTTTATTTACTTCCTGTCCAGAGTGTGTTTATTTACTTCCTGTCCAGAGTGTGTTTATTTACTTCCTGTCCAGAGTGTGTTTATTTACTTCCTGTCCAGACTCCAGAGTGTGTTTATTTACTTCCTGTCCAGACTCCAGAGTGTGTTTATTTACTTCCTGTCCAGAGTGTGTTTATTTACTTCCTGTCCAGAGTGTGTTTATTTACTTCCTGTCCAGAGTGTGTTTATTTACTTCCTGTCCAGAGTGTGTTTATTTACTTCCTGTCCAGAGTGTGTTTATTTACTTCCTGTCCAGACTACAGAGTGTGTTTATTTACTTCCTGTCCAGACTACAGAGTGTGTTTATTTACTTCCTGTCCAGAATACAGAGTGTGTTTATTTACTTCCTGTCCAGACTCCAGTGTGTGTTTATTTACTTCCTGTCCAGACTCCAGAGTGTGTTCATTTACTTCCTGTCCAGAGTGTGTATATTTACTTCCTGTCCAGACTCCAGTGTGTGTTTATTTACTTCCTGTCCAGACTCCAGAGTGTGTTCATTTACTTCCTGTCCAGAGTGTGTATATTTACTTCCTGTCCAGACTCCAGAGTTTGTTTATTTGGGTTATGAATATAGTGGGTGTATTGGGAGCTGTGGATGTAATGTTTGAATGTCTGAGCAGTTCATTCCAGATTGATGAAGGGGAGAGAGACTCATGCTCTTTGAGACTTCCCCACTTAAAGGTCCAATGCAGCTGTTTTTATCTCAATATCAAATCATTGCTGGGTAACAATTAAGTACCTTACTGTGATTGTTTTAGATTAGAATGGCAAAAAATAAGAAAATAAATGCTTCTTACCAATAATTGTTGGTGTGAGTTGGAGGGGGAAACTGAAAACTAGCTCTCTTTCTTATTGGTCTATTAACTAATTTACCACCTGGGGATGTCACCAGGCAGACCAAAACTCCATCCAACCAAAACAGGCTGACATTTCAGACGGCCTTTTACAACAGCTCTTACACTAAAAGTTCATTATCATAATGTTCACAATTTCACAGTATATAAAACACAGCAAAATCAAATTTTTGACTGCACCGCGCCTTTAAAAGGATGAAAAAGAACCACATTCAAAGGGAAAGAGTGACAAGAGGATGGGGAGAGTGGCTGCTTGTGTAACTGCAGGGTGGAGGGATGGGGAGAGTGGCTGCTTGTGTAACTGGAGGGTGGAGGGATGGGGAGAGTGGCTGCTTGTGTAACTGGAGGGTGGAGGGATGGGGAGAGTGGCTGCTTGTGTAACTGGAGGGTGGAGGGATGGGGAGAGTGGCTGCTTGTGTAACTGCAGGGTGGAGGGATGGGGAGAGTGGCTGCTTGTGTAACTGGAGGGTGGAGGGATGGGGAGAGTGGCTGCTTGTGTAACTGGAGGATGGAGGGATGGGGAGAGTGGCTGCTTGTGTAACTGCAGGGTGGAGGGATGGGGAGAGTGGCTGCTTGTGTAACTGGAGGGTGGAGGGATGGGGAGAGTGGCTGCTTGTGTAACTGGAGGGTGGAGGGATGGGGAGAGTGGCTGCTTGTGTAACTGGAGGGTGGAGGGATGGGGAGAGTGGCTGCTTGTGTAACTGCAGGGTGGAGGGATGGGGAGAGTGGCTGCTTGTGTAACTGGAGGGTGGAGGGATGGGGAGAGTGGCTGCTTGTGTAACTGGAGGGTGGAGGGATGGGGAGAGTGGCTGCTTGTGTAACTGGAGGGTGGAGGGATGGGGAGAGTGGCTGCTTGTGTAACTGCAGGGTGGAGGGATGGGGAGAGTGGCTGCTTGTGTAACTGGAGGGTGGAGGGATGGGGAGAGTGGCTGCTTGTGTAACTGGAGGGTGGAGGGATGGGGAGAGTGGCTGCTTGTGTAACTGGAGGGTGGAGGGATGGGGAGAGTGGCTGCTTGTGTAACTGCAGGGTGGAGGGATGGGGAGAGTGGCTGCTTGTGTAACTGGAGGGTGGAGGGATGGGGAGAGTGGCTGCTTGTGTAACTGCAGGGTGGAGGGATGGGGAGAGGCATTACAGGTGACAGCTTAGGTGTAGACCACAGGAGGCTGCTGAGGGGAGGACATGGGGCGGCAGGGTAGCCTTGTGGTTAGAGCGTTGGACTAGTAACCGGAAGGTTGCAAGTTCAAACCCCCGAGCTGACAAGGTACAAATCTGTCGTTCTGCCCCTGAACAGGCAGTTAACCCACTGTTCCTAGGCCGTCATTGAAAATAAGAATTTGTTCTTAACTGACTTGCCTGGTTAAATAAAGGTATAAATAAAGTCTGGAATGGATTGATATCAAACACATGGAAACCATATGATTGATGTGTTGAATACCATTCCATTGATTCCGTTCCAGACATTATTATGAGCCCTTCCTCCTCAAATAATAAGGTGCCACTGGCTGTGGTGTAAGGCACCTGATTTATCCATCCTGATATCACTCCTTACAGATGGAGGAGAGAGGGATGGAGGAGAGAGGGCAGCTCTTTTCATGAGGGGTTTAAATGCCTATTTCTGTGTTACTGTTAAACCATGCCCCTTATCTCTCTCTCTCTCTCTCTCTGTCTCTATTTCCATTTCCTCTCCCCTCTAATTTCTTTCTCTCCTCCTCACTCATCTCTATTGTGTAGAGAAAAGCCGGTCAGAGGGAGTAACAGTGTGTGTGGAGCATGCGTGTTGTGCTCACTTCCTGTGTGTTTGTGCTCTCCATCATCTCTCCCCACGGAGGCTCCCCTTTTCCCCACGGAGGCTCCCCTTTTCCCCACGGAGGCTCCCCTTTTCCCCACGGAGGCTCCCCTTTTCCCCACGGAGGCTCCCCTTTTCCCCACGGAGGCTCCCCTTTTCCCCACGGAGGCTCCCCTTTTCCCCACGGAGGCTCCCCTTTTCCCCATTAAGGATCCCCTGTTTTTAAGCCTGAAGGGAGGCTTGCTATGTATCATCATATTGACCAATCCCAGCCAGAGCCAGGCTCACCAAACACTTGTTGCCGGGCAGGATTCACCCTCCTTTAGAGTCAGCTTAAAAGCCTGTCACATTTTTCCCAGTCAACAGTTTGTGAATATATTATAACCTTTTGTTCGATTTAGGGTTTGGACGGGGTTTTCTACGCCCCTTCGTTGGTGATTGGTCAACAGTACTACTGCTAGTAGGAGTAGGAACTATGGACAGGATTCTTCAATTAAATGTTTGTCTTTCAACAAGAGTCAACTAGTTTTCTTGCACATTTTTCATTTGAGAAATACTGCACCAATCATCTTAATTAGATTTCAAATGACGGATTTCATGATTTTATCTTACATACATTCAGACTATTTTGTCTATGTTGTTGCTACGGCGTCTCTAAAGGGACAAAGAGTAATATTGCCACCTTTTTTCATTTGTTTTTTCAAGCTAAAATATGCGAGGCACAGATGTTCACTTCACCTAGCCGAGTCCTGCTAGGAGCAAACCCAACCTGGTATGGGGGGGTTCTTTACAGTATATTTTGCCTGTTAATATTCTCTCTCCCCTCTCGGTCTTTCTCTCTTCTACACAGTTCTCCAAAGAGATTCTTGCTAATATTTATTCAGCATACATCGAGAACTTTCTGAATGCCAAAGACGCCGTGAGGATCGCAAAGGAGGCCAAGCCAGCATTCCTCAAGTTCCTGGAGGTGAGTGTGTATGTCTACTGTCTATATGAGTGTGTGTGTCTACTGTCTATATGACACTTGTAGGTGAGTGTGATGCACAGACTTGTCTTTAGCTACTGTGTGTGTCTCTGTGTGTGTGCATTTGTCTCTGAGTTTGTGTCTCTGTGAGTGTGTGTTTGTGTCTGTGTTTGTGTATTTGTGTATCTGTGAGTGTGTGTGTGTTTGTGTCTCTGGGTGTGTGTGTGTGTGTGTGTGTGTGTGTGTGTGTTTGTGTCTCTGTGAGTTTGTTTTTCACTTTGTGAGTTTGTGTGTGTGTGTGAGCGCACATCCTGTCCCTCCTGCTCGTCCAATATCAGTTTTCTCTGGAGGTTTTCTTGAGAAAGAGTTGCTCGATTGCTGATGCTCTGATGCTGGGGGAGCACTACAGGACTTTAAATTACCCTAACAACGCTGAGCCTCTCACATTAAACATCTTTCCTGTAGATTTGTTGTCTTGCCAACGTAGTGGTGCAGATGGTAGGTCACACACTAAAACAATCTTCACTTGGTCATAAGGATTCTCCAAGCCACCACGCTGTCTCTTCAAAACCACTTATGTGATTATATTGTTAACGTAGCTACAATGAGCTGTGGCTCAGAGCAGCCTCATAAACGTTTTCAGTCAGACGTTCACGCTTGACATACAAAGTTTAAATATCTTGCCAACATTTTGAATTGAATAACATTTCTTGTGAACTTCAGAGCTGTAAAGATTTGACACTTTTAAAGGCAAGTACAAACACATACTAGTAGTAGTCATTAGTCTGTTCTAGTCTATATATTCATACTAGTAGTAGTCATTAGTCTGTTCTAGTCTATATATTCATACTATTAGTAGTCATTAGTCTATTCTAGTCTATATATTCATACTAGTAGTAGTCATTAGTCTGTTCTAGTCTATATATTCATACTAGTAGTAGTCATTAGTCTGTTCTAGTCTATATATTCATACTAGTAGTAGTCATTAGTCTGTTCTAGTCTATATATTCATACTAGTAGTAGTCATTAGTCTGTTCTAGTCTATATATTCATACTAGTAGTAGTCATTAGTCTATATATTCATACTAGTAGTAGTCATTAGTCCTGTTCTAGTCTATATATTCATACTAGTAGTAGTCATTAGTCCTGTTCTAGTCTATATATTCATACTAGTAGTAGTCATTAATCTATTCTAGTCTATATATTCATACTAGTAGTAGTCATTAGTCCTGTTCTAGTCTATATATTCATACTAGTAGTAGTCATTAGTCTGTTCTAGTCTATATATTCATACTAGTAGTAGTCATTAGTCTGTTCTAGTCTATATATTCATACTAGTAGTAGTCATTAGTCTGTTCTAGTCTATATATTCATACTAGTAGTAGTCATTAGTCTGTTCTAGTCTATATATTCATACTAGTAGTAGTCATTAGTCCTGTTCTAGTCTATATATTCATACTAGTAGTAGTCATTAGTCTATTCTAGTCTATATATTCATACTAGTAGTAGTCATTAGTCCTGTTCTAGTCTATATATTCATACTAGTAGTAGTCATTAGTCCTGTTCTAGTCTATATATTCATACTAGTAGTAGTCATTAGTCTGTTCTAGTCTATATATTCATACTAGTAGTAGTCATTAGTCTGTTCTAGTCTATATATTCATACTAGTAGTAGTCATTAGTCTGTTCTAGTCTATATATTCATACTAGTAGTAGTCATTAGTCTGTATATTCATACTAGTAGTAGTCATTAGTCTGTTCTAGTCTATATATTCATACTAGTAGTAGTCATTAGTCTGTTCTAGTCTATATATTCATACTAGTAGTAGTCATTAGTCCTGTTCTAGTCTATATATTCATACTAGTAGTAGTCATTAGTCTGTTCTAGTCTATATATTCATACTAGTAGTAGTCATTAGTCTGTTCTAGTCTATATATTCATACTAGTAGTAGTCATTAGTCTGTTCTAGTTTATATATTCATACTAGTAGTAGTCATTAGTCTGTATATTCATACTAGTAGTAGTCATTAGTCTGTTCTAGTCTATATATTCATACTAGTAGTAGTCATTAGTCTGTTCTAGTCTATATATTCATACTAGTAGTAGTCATTAGTCTGTTCTAGTCTATATATTCATACTAGTAGTAGTCATTAGTCTGTTCTAGTCTATATATTCATACTAGTAGTAGTCATTAGTCTGTTCTAGTCTATATATTCATACTAGTAGTAGTCATTAGTCTATATATTCATACTAGTAGTAGTCATTAGTCTGTTCTAGTCTATATATTCATACTAGTAGTAGTCATTTGTCTATTCTAGTCTATATATTCATACTAGTAGTAGTCATTAGTCTGTTCTAGTCTATATATTCATACTAGTAGTAGTCATTAGTCCTGTTCTAGTCTATATATTCATACTAGTAGTAGTCATTAGTCTATTCTAGTCTATATATTCATACTAGTAGTAGTCATTAGTCCTGTTGTTCTAGTCTATATATTCATACTAGTAGTAGTCATTAGTCCTGTTCTAGTCTATATATTCATACTAGTAGTAGTCATTAGTCTATTCTAGTCTATATATTCATACTAGTAGTATTCATTAGTCCTGTTCTAGTCTATATATTCATACTAGTAGTAGTCATTAGTCCTGTTCTAGTCTATATATTCATACTAGTAGTAGTCATTAGTCTATTCTAGTCTATATATTCATACTAGTAGTAGTCATTAGTCTGTTCTAGTCTATATATTCATACTAGTAGTAGTCATTAATCCTGTTCTAGTCTATATATTCATACTAGTAGTAGTCATTAGTCTGTTCTAGTCTATATATTCATACTAGTAGTAGTCATTAGTCTATATATTCATACTAGTAGTAGTCATTAATCCTGTTCTAGTCTATATATTCATACTAGTAGTAGTCATTAGTCTGTTCTAGTCTATATATTCATACTAGTAGTAGTCATTAGTCTGTTCTAGTCTATATATTCATACTAGTAGTAGTCATTAGTCTGTTCTAGTCTATATATTCATACTAGTAGTAGTCATTAGTCTGTTCTAGTCTATATATTCATACTAGTAGTAGTCATTAGTCTGTTCTAGTCTATATATTCATACTAGTAGTAGTCATTAGTCTGTTCTAGTCTATATATTCATACTAGTAGTAGTCATTAGTCTGTTCTAGTCTATATATTCAAACTAGTAGTAGTCATTAGTCCTGTTCTAGTCTATATATTCATACTAGTAGTAGTCATTAGTCCTGTTCTAGTCTATACATTCATACTAGTAGTAGTCATTAGTCCTGTTGTTCTAGTCTATATATTCATACTAGTAGTAGTCATTAGTCCTGTTCTAGTCTATATATTCATACTAGTAGTACTAGTAGTAGTCATTAGTCTGTTCTAGTCTATATATTCATACTAGTAGTAGTCATTAGTCCTGTTCTAGTCTATATACAAGAGCATTGCACATTTTGTGCCGATAAAATCAAATGCCCAAAGACCGGATCGGCCGCACACCCTCGAGTAGGCAATGATATCGGGATTTTGTCTGCGATCTCAAAAACTTCTTTGAGGCAGCTTAATTGGGGCCAAATGGTATAGTGTACACTCGGCTTGAGTTAGAGAATTCTGACCCAGCTCTTTGTGTGACAGGCAGGTTCTACTGAAGTGAACCATTTTACATTGGAGTCATTTAGCAGACTCTCTTATCCAGAGAGACTTACAGTAGTGAGTCATTTAGCAGACTCTCTTATCCAGAGAGACTTACAGTAGTGAGTCATTTAACAGACTCTCTCATCCAGAGAGACTTACAGTAGTGAATTAGCTAGCTAGGTGAGACAACCACATGTCACAGTCATAGTAAGTACATTTTTCCTCTATAGTGAGTTGCGATCAGTAGTAAAGTCAGAGCTAGAAGGGGGGGGGGGGGGGGGGGGGGCAATTGCTGGTTCAGGTGTATTTGTATTAATACATTTTTTTAGGGGGGTGAAGAGGATTATTTAAGATACTGTTTGAAGAGATGGGGTTTGATGTTTTCGGACGATGGACAGGGACTCTGCTGTTCTAGCTTCAGGGGGAAGCTGGTTCCACCATTGGGATGCCAGGACAGAGAAGAGCTTGGACTGGGCTGAGCGGGAGCTGCTCTCCCGTAGGGGTGGGAGGGCCAAGACACCAGAGCTGCCAGAACAAAGTACTCTGGTTGGGATGTCTGGTTGTGAGCATAGCCTGAAGTTAGGGAGGGGCAGTTCCTCACTAGTCATCACAGATGACTCGTTACAGACAGAGCGGAGACATAGAGCTCAAAACGTGTGGATGTCTAGTTCAGTGTGTGTGTGTGTGTGTATAATTTGTATGTATGTGTGTGTGTGTGTGTGTGTGTATAATTTGTATGTGTGTGTGTGTAAAGTGTGTAAAGTGTGTGTGTTTGTTTCTCCAGTCACCTATCAGCTGTTGTTTTTCTCCCCTCTATAGTTGACCTTTGACCAGACTAGATGATGACTTTTAAAAGTCACAGGTCTTCTTCAGTGACTCGGTCAAAATCAAATCAAATTTATTTATAAAGCCCTTCGTACATCAGCTGATATCTCAAAGTGCTGTACAGAAACCCAGCCTAAAACCCCAAACAGCAAGCAATGCAGGTGTAGAAGCACGGTGGCTAGGAAAAACTCTCTAGAAAGGCCAAAACCTAGGAAGAAACCTAGAGAGGAACCAGGCTCTGAGGGGTGGCCAGTCCTCTTCTGGCTGTGCCGGGTGGAGATTATAACAGAACATGGCCAAGATGTTCAAACGTTCATAGATAACCAGCAGAGTCAAATAATAATAATCACAGTGGTTGTAGAGGGTGCAGCAAGTCAGCACCTCAGGAGTAAATGTCAGTTGGCTTTTCATAGCCGATCATTCAGAGTATCTCTACCGCTCCTGCTGTCTCTAGAGAGTTGAAAATAGCAGGTCTGAGACAGGTAGCACGTCCGGTGAACAGGTCAGGTGTCCATGGCCACAGGCAGAACAATTGAAACTGGAGCAGCAGCACGGCCAGGTGGACTGGGGACAACAAGGAGTCATCAGGCCAGGTAGTCCTGAGGCATGGTCCTAGGGCTCAGGTCCTCCTCCGAGAGAGAGAGAAAGAGAGCATACTTAAATTCACACAGGACACCGGATAAGACAGGAGAAGTACTCCAGATGTAACAGGAGGGTGAGTGATCAGAATGTGGAACCATACCGCCATCTAGTGTCTGTGGAGAAACCAGACAGATTATTCACACTGTATGGCTCATATGTCGGTCTGACGAGAACTGCCCCGTTCTCCCTTTCTCTCTCCCTTTCTTCTGTCTCCCTTTTGTCTCTCCCTTTCTCTCGCTTTCTCTCCCTTTCTCTCTCCCTTTCTCTCTCTCCCCCTTTCTCTCTCTTCTCTCTCTCTTTCTCTCCCTTTCTCTCTCCCTTTCTCTCTCCCTTTCTCTCTTCTCTCCCTTTCTCTCCCTTTCTCTCTTCTCTCCCTTTCTCTCTTCTCTCCCTTTCTCTCCTTTTCTCTCTTCTCTCCCTTTCTCTCCCTTTCTCTATTCTCTCCCTTTCTCTATTCTCTCTTCTCTCTCCCTTTCTCTCTCTTCTCTCTTCTCTCTCCCTTTCTCTCTTCTCTCTCTTCTCTCTCCCTTTCTCTCCCTTTCTCTCTCCCTTTCTCTCCCTTTCTCTCTCCCTTTCTCTCTTCTCTCTCCCTTTCTCTCTCTTCTCTCTTCTCTCTCCCTTTCTCTCTCTTCTCTCTCTTCTCTCTCCCTTTCTCTCTCTTCTCTCTCCCTTTCTCTCTCTTCTCTCTCCCTTTCTCTATCTTCTCTCTCCCTTTCTCTATCTTCTCTCTCCCTTTCTCTATCTTCTCTCTCCCTTTCTCTCTATCTTCTCTCTCCCTTTCTCTCTCCCTTCTCTCTCCTGTTCTCTCTCCTGTTCTCTCTCCCTTTCTCTCTCTTCTCTCTCCCTTTCTCTCTCTTCTCTCTCCCTTTCTCTGTCTTCTCTCTCCCTTTCTCTATCTTCTCTCTCCTCTCTATCTTCTCTCTCCCTTTCTCTCCCTTTCTCTCTCCCTTCTCTCCTGTTCTCTCTCCCTTCTCTCTCCTGTTCTCTCTCCCTTTCTCTCTCTCCTCTCTCCCTTTCTCTCCCTTCTCTCTCCTGTTCTCTCTCCCTTTCTCTTCTCTCTCCCTTTCTCTTCTCTCTCCCTTTCTCTTCTCTCTCCCTTTCTCTCTCTTCTCTCTCCCTTTCTCTCTCTTCTCTCTCCCTTTCTCTGTCTTCTCTCTCCCTTTCTCTCTCCCTTTCTCTATCCTCTCTCTCCCTTTCTCTCCCTTTCTCTCTCCCTTTCTCTCCCTTTCTCTCTCCCTTCTCTCTCCTGTTCTCT
The DNA here is from genome assembly GCF_002021735.2 of Oncorhynchus kisutch. Taxonomy (NCBI): domain Eukaryota; kingdom Metazoa; phylum Chordata; class Actinopteri; order Salmoniformes; family Salmonidae; genus Oncorhynchus; species Oncorhynchus kisutch. The sequence goes on along the minus strand of NC_034188.2, from coordinate 82,055,527 downwards.
CTCCCTTCTCTCTCCTGTTCTCTCTCCCTTCTCTCTCCTGTTCTCTCTCCCTTTCTCTATCCTCTCTCTCCCTTTCTCTCTTCTCTCTCCCTTTCTCTCTTCTCTCTCCCTTTCTCTCTCCCTTTCTCTCCCTTTCTCTCTCCCGTTCTCTCTCCCTTCTCTCTCCTGTTCTCTCTCCCTTTCTCTCTCCTCTCTCCCTTTCTCTCTCCTCTCTCCCTTTCTCTCCCTTTCTCTCTCCCTTTCTCTCTCCCTTTCTCTCTCCCGTTCTCTCTCCCTTTCTCTCTTCTCTCTCCTGTTCTCTCTCCCTTTCTCTCTTCTCTCTCCTGTTCTCTCTCCCTTTCTCTCTCTTCTCTCTCCCTTTCTCTCTCTTCTCTCTCCCTTTCTCTCTCTTCTCTCTCCCTTTCTCTCTCTTCTCTCTCCCTTTCTCTCTCTTCTCTCTCCCTTTCTCTCTCTTCTCTCTCCCTTTCTCTCTCTTCTCTCTCCCTTTCTCTCTCCCTTTCTCTCTCCTCTCTCTCTCCTCTCTCCCTTTCTCTCTCCTCTCCCTTTCTCTCTCCCTTTCTCTCTTCTCTCTCCCTTTCTCTCTCCTGTTCTCTCTCCCTTTCTCTCTCCTGTTCTCTCTCCTGTTCTCTCTCCCTTTCTCTCTCCTGTTCTCTCTCCCTTTCTCTCTCTTCTCTCTCCCTTTCTCTCTCCTCTCTCCCTTTCTCTCTCCCTTTCTCTCTCCTGTTCTCTCTCCCTTTCTCTCTCTTCTCTCTCCCTTTCTCTCTCCCTTTCTCTATATTCTCTCTCCCTTTTCTCTCTCCCTTTCTCTCCCTTTCTCTCCCTTTCTCTCTCCCTTCTCTATTTTCTCTGTCCCTTTCTCTCTCTTCTCTTTCTCTCTCTTCTCTCCCTTTCTCTCTCTTCTCTCTCTCTCTTCTCTCTCCCTTTCTCTATCTTCTCTCTCCCTTTCTCTTCCTTGCTCTCTCCCTTATCTCCCTTTCTCTCTCTCTCTTCTCTCGCTCTCCTCTCTCTCTTCTCTCGCTCTCCTCTCTCTCTTCTCTCGCTCTTCTCTCTCTTCTCTCTCCCTTTCTCTCTTCTCTCTCTCCCTTTCTCTCTCTTCTCTCTCTCCCTCTCTCTCTCTCTTCTCTCTCTCCCATTCTCTCTCTTCTCTCTCTCTCTTCTCTCCTTTTCTCTCCTCTCTTTCTCTTCTGTCTCTCTCTTCTCTCTCCCTTTCTCTCACTTCTCTCTTTCTCTTCTCTCTTTCCATTCTCTCTTTCCCTTCTCTCTTTCCCTTCTCTCTTACCCTTCTCTCTCTTCTGTCTCTCTTTCTCTCTCTTCTGCCGCTCCTTCTATCTCCCACCTTCCTCTCTCTTCCTCCCACCTTCCTCTCTCTTTCCCTTCTCTCTTTCCCTTCTCTCTTTCCCTTCTCTCTTCCTTCTCTCTCTTCTGTCTCCCTTTCTCTCTCTTCTGCCGCTCCTTATATCTCCCACCTTCCTCTCTCTTCCTCCCACCTTCCTCTCTCTTCCTCTCTCTCTCCCCCTACAGACCAGTATGCGTGAGAACAAGGAGAAGCAGGCCCTGGGTGATCTGATGATCAAGCCTGTCCAGAGGATCCCCCGTTATGAGCTGTTGGTCAAGGTGAGTCTCCTCCCCTCTGCCTAATTGGTCAAGGTGAGTCTCCTCCCCTCTGCCTAATTGGTCAAGGTGAGTCTCCTCCCCTCTGCCTAACTGGTCAAGGTGAGTCTCCTCCCCTCTGCCTAATTGGTCAAGGTGAGTCTCCTCCCCTCTGCATAATTGGTCAAGGTGAGTCTCCTCCCCTCTGCCTAACTGGTCAAGGTGAGTCTCCTTCCCTCTGCCTAACTGGTCACGGTGAGTCTCCTCCCCTCTGCCTAACTGGTCAAGGTGAGTCTCCTCCCCTCTGCCTAACTGGTCAAGGTGAGTCTCCTCCCCTCTGCCTAATTGGTCAAGGTGAGTCTCCTCCCCTCTGCCTAACTGGTCAAGGTGAGTCTCCTCCCCTCTGCCTAATTGGTCAAGGTGAGTCTCCTCCCCTCTGCCTAATTGGTCAAGGTGAGTCTCCTCCCCTCTGCCTAACTGGTCAAGGTGAGTCTCCTCCCCTCTGCCTAACTGGTCAAGGTGAGTCTCCTCCCCTCTGCCTAACTGGTCAAGGTGAGTCTCCTCCCCTCTACCTAATTGGTCAAGGTGAGTCTCCTTCCCTCTACCTAACTAGGTTAAAGTCTGAGATGAGGCCCAGGCTTCTCCTGGCCTAGCTGTTTCCTCAATGTCAACCAGTTTAGTGTTTAAGGCCTGCGTATGAAAGATGAAGGTGTAAAGATGAAGATGTAAAGATGAAGATGAATGTGTAAAGATGAAGATGAAGGTGTAAAGATGAAGGTGTAAACGTGTATTTGGATTCATATTCTCCTGCAGATGAAGCTCCTTGGTAGTAAAATGTGTGTGTCCCTGTTCTCTAGGATCTGTTGAAGCACACTCCTGAGGAACATCCAGACCACCCGTTGCTATTGGACGCCCAGAGAGACATCAAGCGATTGGCTGAGAAGATCAATAAGGGGCGACGCTCTGCGGAGGAGGTGGAGAGAGAGACACGCGTCATGCAGGAGATAGAAGCCCACATCGAGGGAGTGGAACACGTCAGAGATGTAGGACACTTACATATAATATATATATATATACTCACACTGCTTTCTCTTACTATCTCAAAGTTGATGGTACTGTAATAATGATTGTAAATCTCTCTCTCTCTCGGTCAGATCCTTAACCCAATGAGGAAGTTCCTGAGACAGGAGATGGTGATGGAGGCGGTGAGACTGAGACACTCAGACTGATTGATTGACAGTGTGACATTATGACGGTCTTCCAGACTGACAGCAGAGACCATAGATACTCTGCTGAGTGACATCCCTCTGATACTGCCCTCTGTCAGATATCAATCTAGATAACAGATAAGAAGGATTGGATGTCTCTCTCTCTTTCTTTCACGCTTTCCCTCACTATTTTTATCTCTCTCTCGCTCTGTCCATCTGTCTCTCTCTCTCTCCTCTGTCTCTCTCCTCGCTCCTCTCTCTCTCTCGACTCACGTCTCTCTCTTTCTCCTCTCTCTCTGCCTCTTTCCTCTCTCTCCTCTGTCTCTCTCTCTCCTCTGTCTCTCTCTCCTCTGTCCCTCTCTCCACTCTCCTCTCTTTCCTCTCCTCTGTCTCTCGCTCTCTCTCCTCACTCAACTCTCTCTCCTCTCTCTCTTTCTCACTCTGCAGAAGACCGTGGGGGGTAAGAAGGACCGTTCTCTCTTCCTCTTCAGTGATCTGCTCATCTGCACCACCCTAAAGAGGAAGTCTGGATCCCTGAGACGCAGCTCCATGAGCCTGTGAGCCTCACACACACACACACACACAAACATAAACCTGCAATGTAGCTGCTTGAGCTTGTCACAATATAGAATGACAACAGACCGATCAGTCCATCTTGTATTTTCCACTCACTAACAATCCTCCTGGGAATCCCTATTTGATGAGTGGAGACTGTATGGGTTAATGTTAGGTCCCTAACCTAAACCCTACGTTTCCCACATTGAGGTATGAAAGAACTAGAGACCTTTTTGTTTTCAACGTAATCTAGTCACATTCGTATACGCCGATATGTGGAGCGTCTAGATCCGGGTAACATTCTGTTTCCACAGCCCAACTTCAGAAGCGTACTAGACTGAATGTGCAGAGGAGCAGCTCATCACGTCAACCAGAAACATGACAGACATTGGATGAATATAAAGTGTTAATATCTTTGTGATTTAAAACAAATCTGCCTCAGCATCAGTTATTTGAATAATTGAATGGATGTTTTGTGCACAAAAAAATGGTGACTAAAGGAATTTTCAAATCGGGACTTCTCTATAGGACCGTCTATGGAAACTGACTTCCTGGGCCGGACTTCAGTTAAACTGCAGTACTGAAGCAAGACTGTAGTAGTCGAAACCGGAACCCTGGCCCCCCCCATAGTAATACTGCCCATACTAATACGTCTTTTTGGCTACTAGAGGCCTCTATCCTTCTATGGGTTCACCCCATACTTTTGCCGTGTTAAATAAAAGGAGACTGTCTTGCTGCCCCCTGGTGTTGCCTGAAACACATTACGCTTTCTGCATCGTACACAGAAATAACTCTGTTTTTCTCCCTGTCCTCACGTCTTTCCATCTCCCCCTCTTCCAGGTACTCTGCTGCCAGTGTGATTGACACTTCCAGTAAATATAAGTTCCTGTGGAAACTTCCCCTAGAGGATGTGGAGATTGTGAAAAGTAAGTCTCCTGAGGGCTCATGGGATGTGTAGTTTATATGTGTCTGAGATTATACTGTAGTTCTTCCTGTATCACAGTGCTCATGGCATCTGTAGTTTCATGTGAGTATCAGAGGTCAGATGTCATCATCTCTTTTCCTGTATGTAAGGCCCCTCCCAGGCAACCAACAAAGAGACCATCCAGAAGATGATTGGTCGATTGGATGAGGACCTGAGTACACTGGGACACATCAGCAAACTATCAGAGACTCTCAGCTTCCCTCACCAGGTAACACACACACCTCACATCTAGCAAATCTCATACATATTTACATTTAGAAATCTACTTTAACAAACCTAATTTCTCTCCCCCTCCCTCCCCTCTCTCCCTCCCCCTCCCTGCCCTCTCCCCCTCCCCCTCCCTGCCCTCTCCCCCTCCCACCTTCCCTCCCTCTCTCCCTCCCTCTCACCCTGCCCTCTCCCCCTCCCACCTTCCCTCCCTCTCACCATGCCCTCCCCCCTCCCTCCCTCCCCCCTCCCTCCCTCTCCCTCCCTCTCTCCCCCTCCCCTTTCTCCTCCCCTCTCTCCCTCCCCCTCCCTCTCTCCCCCCCCCCTGCCCTCTCTCCCTCCCCCTCCCTGCCCCCCCCCCCTCCCTCCCCCACCCTCCCCCCACCCCTCCCTCCCCTCTCTCCCCCTCCCCTTTCTCCTCCCCTCTCTCCCTCCCCCTCCCCTCTCTCCCTCCCCTTCACCTCCCTCCCTCTCTCCCCATCTCCTTCCCTCTCTCTCCCTCCCCCTCCCCTCTCTCTCTCCCTCCCCCTCCCCTCTCTCCCTCCCCTCTCTCCCTCCATTCCTCCCCTCCCCCCCTCCCTCCCTCCCTCTCTCTCCTCAGTCTCTGGATGACGTGATAAAGGACCTGATGGTGTCAGTCCACAGGGAGCTTGCAGAGAAACAGTCTCTAGCCTTCAGTATGAGCTTCCTGCCCACCAAGCTGGAGCTGACCACCGCCTCGGCAGAAACCAGCTTCGTCTTCGAGTTCAGCTCCCCAGACACACGCAGCAACTTCCAACAGGCCTTCGAAGATGCCAAGAAGCAACTGGGTACGAGGAAACTCGTTTGTTATTTATCATTGTATAGTTCACTTGTCTTTCTTAGAGATCAAACTCTAAGTTAATAACCTCCATTTCGCACTTCCTTTGTCCTGTGTGTGTAGCAATGAATAAGGACCAGTGGGACCCAGAGTTCCTGAAGGCTATCCCCATTATGAAGACCCGTAGTGGGATGCAGGTGAGAGGGACCAGCCTGCCCTGGTGATGTGACATTGGTTACCTGGCCATTCTGCCTGTCTACGGTAAAGCTTAGGGTTTTGTGATGGAGAACACGCCTACTTAAGTATTCATGGTCCTTTCCCTTCCATCCTGCCCTGTGCCTCCCTCTCCAGTTCTCCTGTGCCTCCCCCAGCCACAGTTGTCCAGAGAGCAGCAGTGAGGTGTGGGTGTGTAACAGTGATGGTTACGTGGGCCAGGTGTGTCTGCTCAACATCAGAGACCAGCCCACTGTAGAGGCCTGTATCGCTGTCTGCTCTGCTAGGATCATCTGCATCGCCGCGGTCCCTGGACTCAAGGGGAGGTTGGTACACAGAGCATATTGTACAAACACACACGTATCAGTCCCTGGCCTCAAGGGGAGGTTGGTAAACAGCATAGTGCACAAACACACACATATCAGTCTTTACTGTTGATGTCCTGCAATGCTTGTAATGCTAATGTTACTGACTTCTAACCAATCAGCATCCTGCAACCTGTGTCTCCTAGGGAACGTGGAGTGGACCCCTTCCCTGGCCCTCCCCGTGTAGCTATCGACTCCACCCCATCCCAGCAGCAGCTACACATCTCCATTTCTCATTCGTCGCTGCAACTGACCGAGCCCCCTTCAGGGGCGGGTCCAGAGTTAGTTCCGTTTGACAGTGATGACACGGACGATGAAGATTCTCCTAGCCCCTCCTCCACTCTGCAGAGCCAAGCCAGTCACTCTACTGTGTCATCCAGCTATGGCAGTGAGTACAGACACACACACACACCCAAGCCATCCATTCATCCAGCCCTGGTAACGACTATGCACACAAACACCCTGACTGTCCTTTGTCCTAGATGAGGAGGGGTCTGGTTCTAAGGACATGGCTACAGAGACCACCAGTAGTGAGGAGGAGCAGGACTACCCAGAGGCCAGTCCTTATGGAGCTCCAGGCAGGCCAGGGGTGGGTGGAAGAGGTCGACCCCACAGCGAGAGCCCAATGGACGGGAGAGCGATGCGCCGCTCCTCCCGGGGATCCTTCACTAGAGCCAGTCTGGAGGATCTGCTCAGCATTGACCCGGAGGCTTACCAGAGCTCTGTGTGGCTGGGCACAGAGGACGGATGGTAAACGCACAACACAGACTAGAGGTCGACCGATTATGATTTTTCAACACCGATACCGATTATTGGAGGACCAAAAATCCGATGCCGATTAATTGGCCGATTTTTGCATGTTTTATTTGTAATAATGACAATTACAACAATACTGAATGAACACTTATTTTAACTTAATATAATACATCAATAAAATTTTGCCTCAAATAAATAATGAAACATGTTCAATTTGGTTTAAATAATGCAAAAACAAAGTGTTGGAGAAGAAAGTAAAAGTGCAATATGTGCTATGTAAGGAAGCTAACGTTTCAGTTCCTTGCTCAGAACATGAGAACATATGAAAGCTGGTGGTTCCTTTTAACATCAGTCTTCAATATTCCCAGGTAAGAAGTTTTAGGTTGTGGTTATTTTAGGACTATTTCTCTCTATACCATTTGTATTTCATTAACCTTTGACTATTAGATGCTCTTATAAGCACTTTAGTATTGCCAGTGTAACAGTATAGCTTCCGTCCCTCTCCTCGCTCCTCTCTGGGCTCGAACCAGCAACACAACGACAACAGCCACCATCGAAGCAGCGTTACCCATGCAGAGCAAGGGGAACAACTACTAGAAGGCTCAGAGCAAGTGACGTTTGAAACGCTATTAGCTCGCGCTAACTAGCCAGCCATTTCACTTAGGTCACACCAGCCTCATCTCAGGAGTTGATAGGCTTGAAGTCATAAACAGCACAATGCTTGACGCACAACGAAGAGCTGCTGGCAAAACGCACGAAAGTGCTGTTTGAATTAATGTTTACGCACCTGCTTCTGCCTACCACCGCTCAGTCAGATACTTAGATACTTGTATGCTCAGTCAGATTATATGCAACACAGGACACGCTAGATAATATCTAGAAATATCATCAACCATGTGTAGTTAACTAGTGATTATGATTGTTTTTTATAAGATAAGTTTAACTAGCTTGCAACTTACTTTGGCTTACTTCATTCACGTAACAGGCAGTCTCCTTGTGGAGTACAACGAGAGATAGGCAGGTCATTATTGCGTTGGACTAGTTAACTGTAAGGTTGCAAGATTGGTTCCCTGAGCTGACGAGGTGAAAATCTGTCTTTCTGCCCCTGAACGAGGCAGTTAACCCACTGTTCCTTGGCCGTCATTGAAAATAAGAACATGTTCTTAACAGACTTGCCTAGTTAAATAAAGATTAAATAAAGGTGTAAAAAATACAGATTTCCGTTTGTTATGAAAACTTGAAATCGGCCCTAATTAATTGGCCATTCCGATTAATCGGTCGACCTTTAACACACACACAGACACACGTTGAAATCCTAACTCTGTGTTTTGAACTCTCTCTGTCAGTATCCATGTGTACCAGTCATCAGACAACATCCGGAACCGTAAGAACAGCATGAAGATGCAGCATTCTGCCCCCATCCTGTGTATTCTGTGAGTCTGGCTGCTTTCATGTTCGCCCACATCAGAGAAGTCTTCCTCTTTATCGTGACTTTATTTGGTGATTTACTACCTCAATGTCTGACAATCTCCTCCCTCTCTTCTCTCAGCTACCTGGACAACAAGGTGTTTGTGTCCCTGGCCAACGGAGAAGTGATCGTCTACCAGAGGGAGGCGGGGAGTTTCTGGGACGCCCAGTCATCTCAGACGTTGAGTCTGGGCACGCCCAGTAGTCCTGTCACTAAGATGGTCCCGGTCGGTGGGAAGCTGTGGTGTGGTTCACAGAACCGCGTTCTCATCATCAACACAACCACACTGGTGCAAGAGGTATGGTCACAGTCCAGTCACAAGATGGATGAATTAATGGGTGGATGGACTGATTTAAAAAATATATTTTACCTTTATTTAACTAGGCAAGTAAGTTAAAAATAAATTCAAATTTTCAATGACGGCCTACCGGGGTACAGTGGGTTAACTGCCTTGTTCAGGGGCAGAACGACAGATTTTTATCTCGTCGGCTCGGGGATTTGATCTAGCAACCTTTCAGTTACTAGTCCAACGCTCTAACCACTAGGCTATCTGCTGGTTACTAGTCCAACTCTCTAACCACTAGGCTACCTGCTGGTTACTAGTCCAATGCTCTAACCACTTGGCTACCTGCTGGTTACTAGTCCAACGCTCTAACCACTAGGCCACCTGCTGGTTACTAGTCCAACTCTCTAACCACTAGGCTACCTGCTGGTTACTAGTCCAATGCTCTAACCACTTGGCTACCTGCTGGTTACTAGTCCAACTCTCTAACCACTTGGCTACCTGCTGGTTACTAGTCCAATGCTCTAACCACTTGGCTACCTGCTGGTTACTAGTCCAACGCTCTAACCACTAGGCTACCTGCTGGTTACTAGTCCAACGCTCTAACCACGTGGCTACCTGCTGGTTACTAGTCCAACGCTCTAACCACTAGACTACCTGCTGGTTACTAGTCCAACGCTCTAACCACTAGACTACCTGCTGGTTACTAGTCCAACGCTCTAACCACTAGGCTACCTGCTGGTTACTAGTCCAACTCTCTAACCACTAGGCTACCTGCTGGTTACTAGTCCAATGCTCTAACCACTTGGCTACCTGCTGGTTACTAGTCCAACTCTCTAACCACTAGGCTACCTGCTGGTTACTAGTCCAATGCTCTAACCACTTGGCTACCTGCTGGTTACTAGTCCAACGCTCTAACCACTAGGCTACCTGCTGGTTACTAGTCCAACGCTCTAACCACTTGGCTACCTGCTGGTTACTAGTCCAACGCTCTAACCACTAGACTACCTGCTGGTTACTAGTCCAACGCTCTAACCACTAGACTACCTGCTGGTTACTAGTCCAACGCTCTAACCACTAGACTACCTGCTGGTTACTAGTCCAACGCTCTAACCACTAGGCTACCTGCTGGTTACTAGTCCAACTCTCTAACCACTAGGCTACCTGCTGGTTACTAGTCCAACGCTCTAACCACTAGACTACCTGCTGGTTACTAGTCCAACGCTCTAACCACTAGACTACCTGCTGGTTACTAGTCCAACTCTCTAACCACTAGGCTACCTGCTGGTTACTAGTCCAATGCTCTAACCACTTGGCTACCTGCTGGTTACTAGTCCAACGCTCTAACCACTAGGCTACCTGCTGGTTACTAGTCCAACGCTCTAACCACTAAACTACCTGCTGGTTACTAGTCCAACGCTCTAACCACTAGACTACCTGCTGGTTACTAGTCCAACTCTCTAACCACTTGGCTACCTGCTGGTTACTAGTCCAACGCTCTAACCACTTGGCTACCTGCTGGTTACTAGTCCAACTCTCTAACCACTAGGCTACCTGCTGGTTACTAGTCCAACTCTCTAACCACTAGACTACCTGCTGGTTACTAGTCCAACGCTCTAACCACTAGGCTACCTGCTGGTTACTAGTCCAACGCTCTAACCACTAGGCTACCTGCTGGTTACTAGTCCAACGCTCTAACCACTAGGCTACCTGCTGGTTACTAGTCCAACTCTCTAACCACTAGACTACCTGCTGGTTACTAGTCCAACGCTCTAACCACTAGACTACCTGTTGGTTACTAGTCCAACTCTCTAACCACTAGACCACCTGCTGGTTACTAGTCCAACTCTCTAACCACTAGACTACCTGCTGGTTACTAGTCCAACTCTCTAACCACTAGACTACCTGCTGGTTACTAGTCCAACTCTCTAACCACTAGACTACCTGCTGGTTACTAGTCCAACGCTCTAACCACTAGGCTACCTGCTGGTTACTAGTCCAACTCTCTAACCACTAGGCTACCTGCTGGTTACTAGTCCAACGCTCTAACCACTAGACTACCTGCTGGTTACTAGTCCAACTCTCTAACCACTAGACTACCTGCTGGTTACTAGTCCAACGCTCTAACCACTAGGCTACCTGCTGGTTACTAGTCCAACGCTCTAACCACTAGGCTACCTGCTGGTTACTAGTCCAACGCTCTAACCACTAAGCTACCTGCTGGTTACTAGTCCAACGCTCTAACCACTAGACTACCTGCTGGTTACTAGTCCAACGCTCTAACCACTAGACTACCTGCTGACCCTGATGGGTAGTGGTAACCTCTCTCTCTCCCCTGCAGCACTGGTTCCAGGTGGGCACAGACAGCAGTAGGTGTGTTACCTGCATGGTGAGCTACGGCCAGGGGGTGTGGCTGGCACTCCAGGGTAGTGCCCAGATCAGACTTTACCACGCCCAGACCTGGGAAAGCCTGACCGAGGTGGACGTGGCTCCCGCCGTGCACAAGATGCTTGCAGGTAACACAGAGCACACACCATACGTGTCCAAAACATCGTAGACCTTTACTGCCTTAACGACGGCAGTTAAAATACACACACACACACACGCACAAATTAATTCAGCACATTACATTACACATAACACATTACTCTTAACCAGTAGATGGCAGCACCAGAAAGCACTCTATCTCTCGCCTTTCTCTCTCTCTCGCTCTCGCTCTCGCTCTCTCGCTCTCTCGCTCTCTTGCTCTCTCGCTCTCTCTCTCTCTCTCTCTCTCTCTCTCTCTCTCGCTTTCCTCTCTCTCTCACCTTACCCTCCACCATTCTCATCCCCTCTCCAGGTTCAGATGCGATCATCCGGCAACACAAGGCAGCGTGTCTGAGGATCACAGCTCTCCTGGGCTGTAAGGACCTGCTGTGGATCGGGACCAGCGCAGGGGTGGTCCTGACCCTGTCTATCCCAGCCGTCAGCTCTGGGACTGTGTCAGGGACGCTGCGGTCACCTCTGACCCCCATGGGCTCCGCTCACGGACACACTGGCCATGTGAGGTTCCTCACCTCCATAGAACTACCTGAAGGATTCGATGTCAACTTCCCCCTGCCCGCCGATACCACAGGTAACCATGTCACTTCAAAATCAAATCAAATCTATTTATATAGCCCTTCGTACATCAGCTGATATCTCAAAGTACTGTACAGAAACCCAGCCTAAAACCCCAAACAGCAAGCAATGCAGGTGTAGAAGCACGGTGGCTAGGAAAAACTCCCTAGAAAGGCCAAAACCTAGGAAGAAACCTAGAGAGGAACCAGGCTATGAGGGGTGGCCAGTCCTCTTCTGGCTGTGCCGGGTGGAGATTATAACAGAACATGGCCAAGATGTTCAAATGTTCATAAATGACCAGCATGGTCGTATAATAATAAGGCAGAACATTTGAAACTGGAGCAGCAGCACGGTCAGATGGACTGGGGACAGCAAGGAGTCATCATGTCAGGTAGTCCTGGAGCATGGTCCTAGGGCTCAGGTCCTCCGAGAGAGAGAAAGAAAGAGAGAATTAGAGAGAGCATATGTGGGGTGGCCAGTCGTCTTCTGGCTGTGCCGGGTGGAGATTATCAAGCACCATTATTTCTTACAAACACATTTGTCATTCAATGTTTAAATGGATGCTTCCATATTTATGACCTTTGAACTCCTTTGTCTCCAGCCCAGAGTGGTGTTGACGGGGGTAATGGGGGTCTGCAGAGGCGGGACTCCTCTCACCGACGAGCCTCCGCCCTCCTTCCCGTCAAAACCAATCAGCTGGTGATCTCAGGTGGCGACGGCTACGAGGACTTCCGGCTGACCAATAGCAGCAGTGAGACAGTTGGGCGGGATGACAGCACCAACCACTTACTGCTGTGGAGGGTCTGAGCCAATCAGCCGGCCCCATTTGATAAAGCCCAACCCCTAAGCACCAGCAACATACAGTACTGCCTTGGAGAGTTCTCTGACCCCTTTAAACCCCACCCTCAGCTGAAACCGCACACAAACCCCGCCCTCCTCTTTAAACCCCTCCCCCTTTTTATTAGGTCCAGTTTTCTTTGTCCTTTGCTCAATCTTCTGATCTCTCTGTGCACGGGTGTTGTTAGCCCAGACTGAAAAACTACAGGCTCACTTTAAACCAGGTTTCTGTTGTTTTAGTTTATTCCGATGCAACTGTGTATGTTGTTAATCGCTGAGTGGTGTGTGCTTGGTGTTCCGGCGTGAATCGCCCTCCACTTGTATTGCTCAGTCTGTGGACTCCGTGTCATAATGAAACTCTACAGACTTTACTTGGAGAGAGGGAACAGAGAGAGAGAGAGAGAGATTGGGAAAGGGAGAGTGACTGGAGAAAAGAGATTAGATGAAGGATATGGAGGGAAAGCAAGAAAGAAAGAGACAAGGAAATAGAGAGTGTGGATGAGGACAGACCGATCAGGTGAAGGAGAAGAAGAGAGAGAGAGATTGAGGCAGACATGGTGAAAGGCGAGTGATGGGAAGAGGATTGTGAACTCTGCAACAAGCCAAATGATGGACTAATGGAAGTAACAATGGAACAAGGAGTTTGAAGAAGGGCCTGAGGAGTGGGGTCAAACATCCATCTTTGGATTCCTCTTTTTGGCCCACACCATGTGAACACTCCATCCTAGGGAGGAGAGGAGTAAGGGATGGAAAAGGGAGTGAAGGAGACTAAAGAGTAAATTTATAAAAGTAACCAATGTGCAATATATGGCAAGGGTACCTACTAAAACTATACACGAACACACACACACACACTTTCTTCACTCGTTTGACAAAACGCAGCTCGTCTCTCCTCAGCCTATGACTCACTCATACATACACCTCTTTCTCACCCTTAATCACTTTTGTGTTTGTTTTTGATTGTTTTAAAGGTTTGTTCTATTTTAAAAGAACTGAAACAGCATCGCACCACTACAGTGAAGTGTGTTTTAAAGGTTTGTTCTATTTTAAAAGAACTGAAACAGCATCGCACCACTACAGTGAAGTGTGTTTTAAAACGTTTATTTTAGAGGTCGTAGTAGAGATGTGTTTGTACAGTATTTATGTTTTTGATTTTAGCTTTGTATTTTTTACAGCTTAATTTATAGATGTCTTTTTGTTTCTTTCTTTGCCTCTAAGAGATTGTGATTTACAAGAGCTCTGACACACACACACAAACCAGTGTCCTCAAGTTCAGGCTCAAGTGGTGATCGTGTTTAATGTCTCCAAGCCATGAGAACTACCCTGCAAACTATCTGGGTCACCTTCAACCACTCCAACCGAATGCATTAGCATTAGGCTAATTACCCCACTGTGAGCCAATGAAGAGGCTAACCGATTATCAGACGCGACAGGTAGCCTAGCGGTTAAGAGCCTTGGGCGAGTAACCGAAAGGTTGCTGGTTTGAATCCCCGTGGCGACTAGGTGACAAAAAATCTGACAATGGGCCCTTGAGCAAGGCACAACTCTTAATTGCTCCTGTAAGTCGCTCTGGATAAGAGCGTCTGCTAAATTACTAAATATGTAAATATAATCGGATGGTCCTTGGATATTCAACTGCTGCTAGCTGTGTCTCTGTGTAGAGGTATGTTAGTGGAGCAGCCTGTCTCTGTGTAGAGGTATGTTAGTGGAGCAGCCTGTCTCTGTGTAGAGGTATGTTAGTGGAGCAGCCTGTCTCTGTGTAGAGGTATGTTAGTGGAGCAGCCTGTCTCTGTGTAGAGGTATGTTAGTGGAGCAGCCTGTCTCTGTGTAGAGGTATGTTAGTGGAGCAGCCTGTCTCTGTGTAGAGGTATGTTAGTGGAGCAGCCTGTTTCTGTGTAGAGGTATGTTAGTGGAGCAGCCTGTCTCTGTGTAGAGGTATGTTAGTGGAGCAGCCTGTCTCTGTGTAGAGGTATGTTAGTGGAGCAGCCTGTCTCTGTGTAGAGGTATGTTAGTAGAGCAGCCTGTCTCTGTGTACTTGCTAAGTGTTCTGTATTTTAGCCAAGTGTGGAATAATTGTTGTTTATTCTGTCCATGTTGTGTTGTCACATTGGGTAGATGGTGTGTCACATTATATTTCCATGGTCCCCTCCACCCATTATATTTCCATGGTCCCCTCCACCCATTATATTTCCATGGTCCCATCCACCCATTATATTTCCATGGTCCCCTCCACCCATTATATTTCCATGATCCCCTCCACCCATTATATTTCCATGGTCCCCTCCACCCATTATATTTCCATGGTCCCCTCCACCCATTATATTTCCATGGTCCCCTCCACCCATTATATTTCCATGGTCCCCTCCACCCATTATATTTCCATGGTCCCCTCCACCCATTATATTTCCATGGTCCCCTCCACCCATTATATTTCCATGATCCCCTCCACCCATTATATTTCCATGGTCCCCTCCACCCATTATATTTCCATGGTCCCCTCCACCCATTATATTTCCATGGTCCCCTCCACCCATTATATTTCCATGGTCCCCTCCACCCATTATATTTCCATGGTCCCCTCCACCCATTATATTTCCATGGTCCCCTCCACCCACCTCTGTTTTCACAGTAACTGCGTACTACATTTATAGACACTACATTGTAGAATATGAAGCATGCTAGCTTTCATGTTAATCAAGTAACAGAATTGAGTAGGATATCACTGTGGCAAAGACATTCAGAATTGACCATTCACACTACTTCTAACCATCATAATAAGTTTATGCTGCCATCCTAGTAAATTTCAGTAGCCTTTCTGCCAGTGTGTGAAAGAAGTCTTTATTGTGTAATGTAAATATTGGTATATATGTCTGTTGTTTGTGTAAATAGTGCCCCCCCACACGGTCCTCAACTGTTGATATGAATCTAATGGCATATTTTTATATACTTGTGTGTGTTTTGTCTCCTCTGGCATGTGCTGTCAATCACGTTTAAATTATAACTGCCACAAAATTACAACAAGAGAAAGAAAACAGCGTCTATGGTTACACTTCAGTTGTCATGGTTACTTCACCGTTTTCTTCCTGTAGCTGTTTCTGTTTCGTCACTTCGGGTTCTTCTTTGGAATTAAATCATGTCACTGGTGCCAGACTACCAGGTGTCTGTAGCAGTTCTTACCACCGCTGGGAGTTGGGATGTATCATGTGCTGTCTGTCTGTCTGTCTGTCTGTCTGTCTGTCTGTCGGTCGTTTTCCAGAGCCAGGAGTGAAGAATACTGATTAATTGACTTGGCCAGGACCAATCAGGACCCCATCTATGGGATCTAACTTCGAACTCAAGATCTCAAGCAAGAAGACTTCAGTACAGCAGTTATTGTAGGAGAGGTGAGGACTTGCACTCTCATAATGAGGTAGCCCTGCCTGTGGCCTAAAACTCTGTCACCCTCTGACCCTCTGAGGGAATTCCCGAAGGTTCAGATCCCACCCGTGACCCTAACACCACCACAGTGACTGTAAGTTCTCTGTACCAACACAATGTATAGTACTGGAAGATCCCTGGATGAACCATTATCACACACACACACAGCAAAGTGAAATGCTCTGATAAAGGACCTGCATGTGTGTGTTAGTAGGAGGGGGCTGGGAATGAATGTCTACGCTCACACACTCTCAATGAATGAAGACACACGACCGATTGAGACGCGTTGCACAATAGACCTCCTGTCTGCCAGAAGAATGAGATGTTGATAGTGTGTCAGACTCACACAGTCAGTCAGACAGACAGACAGACCAGTGGAACAGTTCAGACAGACAGACCAGTGGAACAGTTCAGACAGACAGACAGACCAGTGGAACAGTTCAGACAGACAGACAGACCAGTGGAACAGTTCAGACAGACAGACAGACCAGTGGAACAGTTCAGACAGACAGACAGACCAGTGGAACAGTTCAGACAGACAGACAGACCAGTGGAACAGTTCAGACAGACAGACAGACCAGTGGAACAGTTCAGACAGACAGACAGACCAGTGGAACAGTTCAGACAGACAGACAGACCAGTGGAACAGTTCAGACAGACAGACAGACCAGTGGAACAGTTCAGACAGACAGACAGACCAGTGGAACAGTTTAGACAGACAGACCAGTGGAACAGTTCAGACAGACAGACCAGTGGAACAGTTCAGACAGACAGACCAGTGGAACAGTTCAGACAGACAGACCAGTGGAACAGTTCAGACAGACAGACCAGTGGAACAGTTCAGACAGACAGACCAGTGGAACAGTTCAGACAGACAGACCAGTGGAACAGTTCAGACAGACAGACCAGTGGAACAGTTCAGACAGACAGACCAGTGGAACAGTTCAGACAGACAGACCAGTGGAACAGTTCAGACAGACAGACCAGTGGAACAGTTCAGACAGACAGACCAGTGGAACAGTTCAGACAGACAGACCAGTGGAACAGTTCAGACAGACAGACCAGTGGAACAGTTCAGACAGACAGACCAGTGGAACAGTTCAGACAGACAGCTATTTCTCTAAATGCTGCATCTGCAGGTTGAGGGAGTGAATTGAATCTCAATCATGGAGGGAAAGAGAATGAGGACAGTGAATTTGTATCCCATCCTTTTAAGTAACCATTATCTAAACCCTCTACTTTGATGATGATGTCATGACAGGCTTTTTGATTTATATAAGACCCAGTGTCATGTACAGCATTATTTTTGCATAGGCTACCCATTTAAATTACACGCAGTCTTGATTCTGTCATACATTTTCAACTTTGATGTGTTGATTTTGCATAAGTCATGGCAAAGACATTCTTTATCTTTTATCGAGTTATTTAGTAGTCTAGTACAAGCAGCCTATAGGCCAAGCCAGTGAGGTTAGTAAAGTTAGGTGGTCAGGTGTGTATAAACTATGTATGCCTGCCTCGGTTATCATAGCAAAGCTTTTGACGGCCTGATGATGCACGAGCAGGCTCCTAAGAGGCGAGGCGGATGAATCCCGACAGATGGCTCCCGGTCCCGTTAACTCTTCGCCGTTGCCGTCCCGGTGCGCGTGGATTCCCCGCATTGACTCGTGATGAGTTCAGCAGCAGAGGAGGCGCGCGGAGAGAAAAGAGGGGGGAAATAAGGGGGCCCGCGCGCGCCACACGGGTTTCAACCGGTGACGTAGCTGCCTGTTAACTCACCAAGCGACATTACCGTATTTACATTTCTGTATCAGAGAACTCGCGAGGTGTAGGCCTGCTTCCTACCGGCATTTTATCTGTATGTTTCTGAAATATCCCGTATATACAGCGTATATATATACAGCGTACGCGAATATCTGACAATGATCGTCCCACACCACTGATTTCACCCTATTTAACCACCAATCTGGTAAGTGTATAAACTTTTAGTTTATGATTTAGCTTGTTTCATGTTAAAGCCTCGTTTTGTCTTGTCTCTTCTGCTATTGGTTTGATAGCTTTTTGAGCGTTTTATAAGGTTCTATAAGGTATAGCTAGATTTGTACTTTAGAGCTGGTTCTTACAATGAAGATGTTTCACTTCCGATTAAATTGAATCGGAGTTGTGGTGGTTTAATATCTTGCTATAGCATGCAACCCCATTTTGTTAATAGCCTATACTTTTGGACATCTATAAGGATGGGAAGTATATGTCCCACTTTGTTTGGTTGTATTCACTGAAACGATGTCACCACGAGTTAATGCTTGTGTTCAAGTTTATCCTAATGTCATACTTTTGTTTTGAAGTCCATGTTTAGGAGAGGCTATTGTAACATATTTTGGTGGTGTATGTGTATTGTGTTGCTCTGTCTGAGTCTGTGGGATAGTAAAATGAAAGTAATTGGCGAATTTAGAGAGATGCATCTCCCTAGCCACAGAAGGCAATGCTGTTCCCTCGTCAGCAATGCTACAATGTCTCATGGCGAGTGGAAATATGGACAGCGCATGATGCCATGTCTTTATGACTCATGTGTCGCATATAGCCTATATGAACTTGAGCAGTAGCCAATGCTGGGCTATATCCATAATACATCATGAAAATGGTATAACCTGTTATTAGGGCACAATAAACATAGACGTTCATTGTTAAAAAGTTGTAAAAACTTAGAGGTTCTTCTGTCAAATTTTTTCAACTCGCTTCTAAAGTATCCGGATAGTCTGTGAGGGAAGCGTTTTACGTGAGATGTGATCCGTTACATTGTAACTAAGTGTGCGTGATGACTTCACTGTAGCTAATTAATCATGGAAAACCTTCAGGGGTTCCGCTAATGACAACTGCCACTCGGTCATAATTGACTATATCGTAAATATTTTAATTTGGTTTAAGGTCAGGGTTAGGCATAAAGTTAGCAGTGTGGTTAAGGTTTGGTTTAAAATGAAATTTTAAGAAGAGAAATTATAGAAATAGGCGGGGTTTATTACTTTGTGGCTGTGGTAACTAGTGATGACCACAGTGGATAGACTATTTGATTCTTCAAAGTAGCCACCCTTTGCCTTGATGACAGCTTTGCACACTCTTGGGGTTCTCTCAACCAGCTTCACGAGGTAGTCACCTGGAATGCATTTAAATTAACAGGTGTGCCTTTATTTCCTTCTTAATGCGTTTGAGCCAATCAGTTGTGTTGTGACAAGGTGGGGGGGGGGGGGGGGGGGGGTATACAGAAGACAGCCCTGTTTGGTAAAAGACCAAGTCCATATTATGGCAAGAACAGCTCAAATAAGCAAAGATAAATGACAGTCCATCATTACTTTAAGACATGAAGGTCAGTCAATAAGGAACATTTCAGAACTTTGAAAGTTTCTTTAAGTGAAGTCGCGAAAACCATCAAGCACTATGATGAAACTGGCTCTCATGAGGACCACCACGGGAAAGGAAGTCCCAGAGTTCTCTGCTGCAGAGGATAAGTTCATTAGCGTTAACTGCACCTTAGATTGCAGCCCAAATAAATGCTTCACAAAGATAACAGACACATCTCAACATCAACTGTTCAGAGGAGACTGCGTGAATCAGGCCTTTATGGTCGAATTGCTGCAAAGAAACCACTACTAAAGGACACCAATAAGAAGAGACTTGCTTTTGCCAAGAAACACAAGCAATGGACATTAGACAGGTGGAAATCTGTCCTTTGGTCTGATGAGTGCAAATGTGTGATTTTTGGTTACAACCGCCATGTCTTTGTGTGGTTCCCAGTGGGACTATCATTTGTTTTTCAACAGGACAATGACCAAAAACACACCTCCAGGCTGTGTAAGAGCTATTTGACCAATAAGGAGAGTGATGGAGTGCTGCATCAGATGACCTGGCCTCCACAATCACCCAACCTCAACCCAATTGAGATGGTTTGGAATGAGTTGGACCGCAAAGTGAAGGAAAAGCAGCCAACAAGTGCTCAGAATATGTGGGAACTCCTTCAAGTCTGTTGGAAAAGCATTCCTCATGAAGCTGGTTGAGAGAATGCCAAGAGTACAAAGCTGTCATCAAGGCAAAGGGTGTCTACTTTGAAGAATCTTTCAAGAATTTGTTAAATACTTGTTTGGTTACTACATGATTCCATATGTGTTATTTCATAGTTTTGATGTCTTCACTACTATTCTACAATGTAGAAAATAGTAAAAATAAAGAAAAACCCAGCAATGAGCAGGTGTGTCCAAACTTTTAACTGGTTGTGTGTGTGTGTGTGTGTGTGTGTGTGTGTGTGTGTGTGTGTGTGTGTGTGTGTGTGTTATACTGAACAAAAATATAAACGCAACATGTCAAGTTTTGGTTTCATGAGCTGAAATAAAAGATCCCAGAAATGTTCCATAACCACAAAAAAAGCTTATTTCTCTCAAATTCTGTGCAGGAATTTGTTTTCATCCCAGTTAGTGAGCATTGCTCTTTTGCCAAGATAATCCATCCACCTGACAGGTGTGGCATATCAAGAAACTGATTAAACAGCATGACCATTACACAGGTGCACCTTGTGCTGGGGACAATGAAAGTCCACTCTAAAATGTGCAGTTTTGTCTCACAACATAATGCCACAGTTGTCTCAAGTTTTGAGGTAGCATGCAATTGGCATTCTGACTGCAGGAATGTCCACCAGAGCTGTTGCCAGAGAATTTATGTTCCCGTGGTGATGGGGTTATGGTATGGGCAGGCATAACCTACAGACAACAAACACAATTGCATTTTATCGATGGTACAGAGACACCGTGATGAGATCCTGAGGCCTATTGTCGTGCCATTCATCCACCACCATCACCTCCATGTTTCAGCATGATAATGCACGGCCCCATGTCGCAAGGATCTGTACACAATTCCTGGAAGCAGAAAATGTCCCAGTTCTTCCATGGCCTGCATACTCTTCAGCCATGTCACCCATTGTGTCTGTTTGGGATGCTCTGGATCGACGTGTACGACAGTGTGTTCCAGTTCCCGCCAATATCCAGCAACCTCGCACAGCCATTGAAGAGGAGTGGGACAACATTCCACAGGCCATAATCAACAGCCTGATCAACTCTATGCGAAGGAGATGTGTTGCACTGCATGAGGCAAATAGTGGTCACACCAGATACTGACTGGTTTTCTGATCCACATCCCTACCTTTTATTTTAAGATGCGTATCTGTGACCAACAGATGCATATCTGTGTCCCCAGTCATGTGAATTCCATAGATTCCGGGCCAAATTAATTCATTTCAATTGACTGATTTCCTTATATGAACTGTAACTTTGGAAACATCTTTGAAATTGTTGCATGTTGCATTTCTATTTTTGTTCAGTGGATATCTATCATTGATAGGTTTAGGTTAGACTGAACTTGAATGACATGCCTGTGACTTCAACATATTTAAATGGAGTCTACTGTGGTACTACTATAGCCATCTGACATAACTTTGATACCGTAGATGTCTATAGAGCCACACTATCATCGTCTTCACTTAACTTCTTATGGCTGGGGGCAGTATTGAGTAGCTTGGATGAATAAGGTGCCCAGAGTAAACTGCATGCTACTCATTCTCAGAAGCTAAGATATGCATATTATTATTATATTTGGATAGGAAACACTCTGAGTTTCAAAAACTGTTTGAATGATGTCTGTGAGTATAACAGAACTCATATGACAGGCAAAAACCTGAGAAGAAAGTGGAAAATCTGAGGTTTGACATGTCTCTACGGACTGTAACGGAACCTTTTGACTTTTCGTCTGCTCGTGTGTCATGAATTTGGATTACTGGGCTGAACGCGCTAACAACAAGGAGGTATTTGGACATAAAGATTAACTTTATTGAACAAATCAAACATTTATTGTGGAACTGGGATTCCTGGGAGTGCATTCTGATGAAGATCATCAAAGGTAAGTGAATATTTATAATGCTATTTCTTACTTCTGTTGACGACACAACATGGCGGATACCTGTTTGGGTTGTTTTGGTCTCTGAGTGCCGTACTCAGATTTTTGCATGGTTTGCTTTTTCCGTAAAGTTTAAAAAAAAATCTGACACAGCGGTTGCATTAACTTCTTGACGCTACCCATGTCGCAGGATCATTTTAGTCAGCAACCGCTGAATAGCATAGCGCAACAGTCAAATAATATTACAAAAAAATATTCATATTCATGAAATCACAAGTGCAATATAGGAAAACACAGCCTTTTGTTAATCCACCTGTCGTCTCAGATTTTGAAATTATGCTTTACAGCGAAAGCAATCCAAGCGTTTTTGTAAGTTTATCCATAGCCTAGCATAGTATTATGTACACTTAGCATCAGGAAGCTTGGTCACGAAAATCAGAAAAGCAATCAAATGAAATGTTTACCTTTGATCTTTGGATGTTTTCACTCACGAGACTCCCAGTTACACAACAAATGTTCCTTTTGTTCCATAAAGATGATTTTTATACCCAAAATACCTCTGTTTGTTTGTGGCGTTATGTTCAGAAATCCACAGGAAAGAGCGGTCACGACAACGCAGACGGAAATTCCAAATAGTCTTCATAATGTTCACAGAAACATGTCAAAAGGTTTTTATAATCAATCCTCAGGTAGTTTTTAAAATATATATTCTATAATATATCAACCGAGTGTGTAGGTTTTTCAATAACAGTGGGAGAAACAATGGCCGCTTTACTCTGTAGCGCAAAAACTCACTCTGAGAGCCCCCACCTATCCACTTATGCAATGTGATCTTTCACGCTCATTTTTCAAAATAAAAGCCTGAAACTATGTCTAAAGACTGTTGACACCTTAGGGAAGCCTGAGAAAAAGGAATCTGGTTGATATCCCTTTAAATGGAGGATAGCCGTCACTTCCTGATTGGATTTTCCTCAGGGTTTCGCCTGCAATATCAGTTCTGTTATACTCACAGACAATATTTTGACAGTTCTGGAAACTTTTGAGTTTTCTTTCCTAATCTGTCAATTATATGCATATTCTAGCATCTGTGCCTGAGAAATAGGCCGTTTACTTTGGGAATGTTATTTTTCCAAACATAAAAATAGTGCCCCCTAGCTTCAAGAGGTTAAGGAGAAGTATATCTAAAGTTCCATGTATAACACTTGTATTTTCATCAACATTTATGATGAGTATTTCTGTAAATTGATGTGGCTCTCTGCAAAATAACCAGTTGTTTTTGGAACTACTGAACATAACGCGCCAATGTATACTGAGATGTTTTTATATAAATATGAACTTGATCGAACAAAACATACATGTATTGTGTAACATGAAGCCCTATGAGTGTCATCTGATGAAGATCATCAAAGGTTAGTGATTAATTCTATGTCTATTTCTGATTTTTGTGACTCCTCTCTTTGGCTGGATTTTTTTTTGTGTTTTTCTGTGACTTGGCTCTGACCTAACAATCGTTTGTGGTGCCTTCGCCGTGAAGCCTATTTGAAATCAGACACTGTGGTGGGATTAACAAGAAGTGTATCTTTAAAATGGTGTGAAATGTTTGAGGAATTTTAATTATGAGATTTCTGTTGTTTGAATTTGGCGCCCTGCACTTTCACTGGCTGTTGTCACATCAATCCCGTCATCCCAAAGAGTTTTTTTAAGTGGAATTTGGTACAAGGCACTATCTGGGCCAGTGACACCAGCCCAAAGCAGTTGCAGAGAGAACAATTCAATGTTGTATCAACAATAAATTGCTTTCGTTGATTTAGTTTTTGATGCGTTGTTATTGTCAGCAGTGTTTTCCAGCAGTGAATAACTTCCTGTGGCGGACTGCACTAGCATCGAATAGTCCCCGCGATATGCAACTGTTCAGAGAAGTCAGAACCAATACACACAGTCAGTTAGGAAACACACACAGTCAGCTTACCGATCGGTAGTTGGATGGGCTATTTACAGCGAACTCATCCCCATATTGTTTTTATATACTTTTTTGTTCTTTTGCACAGCAGTATTTCTACTTGCACATCATCATCTGCACATCTATCACTCCGGTGTTAATTTGCTATATTGTAATTACTTCGCTACTATGGCCTATTTATTGCCTTACCTCCTTACGCAATTTGCACACACTGTATGTAGACATTTTGTTTGTTTATTCCATGTGTAACTCTGTGTTGTTGTTTGTGTCACACTGCTTTGCTTTATCTTGTCCAGGTCGCAGTAGTAAATGAGAACTTGTTCTCAACTGGCCTACCTGGTTAAATAAAGGTGGAATGAACTGACGGTTGGTCTCTGACACTATCCACAGGTGTGACCTACAAATTATGACATAATTGTTCCATCATTGTAATGCCTTGCCTACTGGGTGTGTCAGGTCTATCTGTAATATCTACTGTATTTGTCTGTGTGTGTTTTGGCAAACCATGGATTGCCCCTGTGCAGAACTGTGAATCCATTTTATGGATGTCATTTAACTGGCCACAGACTGTAGCCAGCCAGTAATTTAGACATGCATTTCATTTCTCTTAAAACTATCTTCTGTCATTGCCCACAAAAGGAAAACGTCCCAGCAGTGATTAAAGTGTTTGATGTCCCCAGAGGAGGACATAACTTATCAGCGTTAACCCTGCTGACACACAGACACGTGTACTATGGACACACACACACACGCATATACTATGGACACACACACACACGCATGTACTATGGACACACACGCATGTACTATGGACACACACGCATGTACTATGGACACACACACACACGCATGTACTATGGACACACACACACACACACATGTACTATGGACAAACACACACATACTATGGACACACACACACATACTATGGACACACACGCATGTACTATGGACACACACACACATACTATGGACACACACACACACATACTATGGACACACACACATGTACTATGGACACACACGCATGTACTATGGACACACACACACATACTATGGACACACACACACGTACTATGGACACACACGCATGTACTATGGACACACACGCATGTACTATGGACACACACACACATACTATGGACACACACACACATACTATGGACACACACACACATACTATGGACACAGACACTGATGCTCCTGAAGCTTTCTCCAAGAGGAGGAGAGTCATGTTATCATGCAGGCCAAATTCTTGGCAGAAAGTTCCATTGTGAAGGGCCAAATTCCTGCTCGGTTAAATAAATAGGCGCCATCCCACTGTAGCTGAGGAGAGGAGAGGGTCTTTCATAACTCACTCCTCTCTGTCCTTCCTTCCTTCCATCCGTCCTTCCTTCCTTCCTTCCTTCCTTCCTTCCTTCCTTCCTTCCTTCCTTCCTTCCTAGTGGCCTGGTTATGTAATGTGTAGAGCTTTGTGACCTGACCAGGGGAAACTCTGGGTTCTAAATGAGAGGGGTTCACCCCAATACCTTCTGGTAGAGATGGCACGGCCTGGATATAGACGAGGGTGTGTCTATGTGGGAGTGTATCCCCTTATTGGTTTGTCATTTCTTTGAGTGAATGTCTTGTCTCAAGGAGGAGGGAAAGAAGTGGAGTGGATAAGGAGTGAAAGGGAGAGGTTAAGAACAGTGGATAAGGAGTGAAAGGGAGAGGTTATGAACAGTGGATAAGGAGTGAAAGGGAGAGGTTAAGAACAGTGGATAAGGAGTTAAGAACAGTGGATAAGGAGTGAAAGGGAGAGGTTAAGAACAGTGGATAAGGAGTGAAAGGGAGAGGTTAAGAACAGTGGATAAGGAGTGAAAGGAAGAGGTTAAGAACAGTGGATAAGGAGTGAAAGGGAGAGGTTAAGAACAGTGGATAAGGAGTGAAAGGGAGAGGTTAAGAACAGTGGATAAGGAGTGAAAGGAAGAGGTTAAGAACAGTGGATAAGGAGTGAAAGGGAGAGGTTAAGAACAGTGGATAAGGAGTGAAAGGGAGAGGTTAAGAACAGTGGATAAGGAGTGAAAGGGAGAGGTTAAGAACAGTGGATAAGGAGTGAAAGGAAGAGGTTAAGAACAGTGGATAAGGAGTGAAAGGGAGAGGTTATGAACAGTGGATAAGGAGTGAAAGGGAGAGGTTAAGAACAGTGGATAAGGAGTGAAAGGAAGAGGTTAAGAACAGTGGATAAGGAGTGAAAGGGAGAGGTTAAGAACAGTGGATAAGGAGTGAAAGGAAGATGTTAAGAACAGTGGATAAGGAGTGAAAGGGAGAGGTTAAGAACAGTGGATAAGGAGTGAAAGGGAGAGGTTAAGAACAGTGGATAAGGAGTGAAAGGGAGAGGTTAAGAACAGTGGATAAGGAGTGAAAGGGAGAGGTTAAGAACAGTGGATAAGGAGTGAAAGGGAGAGGTTAAGAACAGTGGATAAGGAGTGAAAGGGAGAGGTTATGAACAGTGGATAAGGAGTGAAAGGAAGATGTTAAGAACAGTGGATAAGGAGTGAAAGGGAGAGGTTAAGAACAGTGGATAAGGAGTGAAAGGGAGAGGTTAATAACAGTGGATAAGGAGTGAAAGGGAGAGGTTAAGAACAGTGGATAAGGAGTGAAAGGGAGAGGTTAAGAACAGTGGATAAGGAGTGAAAGGGAGAGGTTAAGAACAGTGGATAAGGAGTGAAAGGGAGAGGTTATGAACAGTGGATAAGGAGTGAAAGGGAGAGGTTATGAACAGTGGATAAGGAGTGAAAGGGAGAGGTTAAGAACAGTGGATAAGGAGTGAAAGGGAGAGGTTAAGAACAGTGGATAAGGAGTGAAAGGGAGAGGTTAAGAACAGTGGATAAGGAGGAGGAGAAGGAGTGAAAGGAATATCACCCAGCATGCCTCTACAGACAGACAGACAGACAAACAGGCAGACCTACAGGCAGACAGACAGAAAAGAGGAGACACCACAATCAAGCTCTTAAATGTCCCAGCTGATAGTGACTGTAACTGTGGTTACTCCAACAGCAACAGGAAGCTTACTGCAGCCTCTCACCTCTGAGGATTTGGGACAAGAGGAGGAAACCAACCTAAACTACACACATTACACTGTATTCACTGGGAACACACACACTGTACAAAGTCATACATGATCTATGGTAATAGTTAATGGGTCAGGTATATTCTTTGTAAGTTGTGGATCTTACTTTGACTCTCCTACACACCTTTGAAATGTTTAATGCCCCGACTTAAACATTTTGTCCTGTGTATGTAGCATACAGCGGTGTGGCTGGGCTGTTATGAAGCCGTCCATCTGTCCTGTGTGTGTAGCATACAGCGCTGTGGCTGGGCTGTTATGAAGCCGTCCATCTGTCCTGTGTGTGTAGCATACAGCGCTGTGGCTGGGCTGTTATGAAGCCGTCCATCTGTCCTGTGTGTGTAGCATACAGCGCTGTGGCTGGGCTGTTATGAAGCCGTCCATCTGTCCTGTGTGTGTAGCATACAGCGCTGTGGCTGGGCTGTTATGAAGCCGTCCATCTGTCCTGTGTGTGTAGCATACAGCGCTGTGGCTGGGCTGTTATGAAGCCGTCCATCTGTCCTGTGTGTGTAGCATACAGCGCTGTGGCTGGGCTGTTATGAAGCCGCCCATCTGTCCTGTGTGTGTAGCATACAGCGCTGTGGCTGGGCTGTTATGAAGCCGTCCATCTGTCCTGTGTGTGTAGCATACAGCGCTGTGGCTGGGCTGTTATGAAGCCGTCCATCTGTCCTGTGTGTGTAGCATACAGCGCTGTGGCTGGGCTGTTATGAAGCCGTCCATCTGTCCTGTGTGTGTAGGATACAGCGCTGTGGCTGGGCTGTTATGAAGCCGTCCATCTGTCCTGTGTGTGTAGCATACAGCGCTGTGGCTGGGCTGTTATGAAGCCGTCCATCTGTCCTGTGTGTGTAGGATACAGCGCTGTGGCTGGGCTGTTATGAAGCCGTCCATCTGTCCTGTGTGTGTAGGATACAGCGCTGTGGCTGGGCTGTTATGAAGCCGTCCATCTGTCCTGTGTGTGTAGGATACAGCGCTGTGGCTGGGCTGTTATGAAGCCGTCCATCTGTCCTGTGTGTGTAGGATACAGCGCTGTGGCTGGGCTGTTATGAAGCCGTCCATCTGTCCTGTGTGTGTAGGATACAGCGCTGTGGCTGGGCTGTTATGAAGCCGTCCATCTGTCCTGTGTGTGTAGGATACAGCGCTGTGGCTGGGCTGTTATGAAGCCGTCCATCTGTCCTGTGTGTGTAGGATACAGCGCTGTGGCTGGGCTGTTATGAAGGCGTCCATCTGTCCTGTGTGTGTAGGATACAGCGCTGTGGCTGGACTGTTATGAAGCCGTCCATCTGTCCTGTGTGTGTAGGATACAGCGCTGTGGCTGGGCTGTTATGAAGCCGTCCATCTGTCCTGTGTGTGTAGGATACAGCGCTGTGGCTGGGCTGTTATGAAGCCGTCCATCTGTCCTGTGTGTGTAGCATACAGCGCTGTGACTGGGCTGTTATGAAGCCGTCCATCTGTCCTGCCGTACATACAGGAAATGGAGGAGTTGGGAACACATCCAGGCGGCCCGTGCCACTGCGGTCCCCATCCCAATGTCAGCCAAGAATATCCCTGCCAAGGAAATTCCCACTTCAATCCCAAGTCTGAATTCGACCTGGGCCCAGTTCTCTGGACGCAGGGCTCAGGAACATTGTAATTGAAGGAGAGGCTGCAACACGAGCTAGAGGGGGAACTATTTCAGACCTGGAACGCTATATCCTAGTCCTAGTGATCAGAGGGGGAACTATTCCTGAGACACGAGCCAGATGGGGAACTATTCATGAGACTTTGAGACACGAGCCAGATGGGGAACTATTCCTGAGACTCTGAGACACGAGCCAGATGGGGAACTATTCCTGAGACACGAGCCAGATGGGAAACCATTCCAGAGACTGTGAGACACGAGCCAGATGGGCAACTTTTTCTGAGACACGAGCCAGAGGGGGAACTATTCCTGAGACACGAGCCAGATGGGGAACTATTCCTGAGACACGAGCCAGATGGGGAACCATTCCTGAGACACGAGCCAGATGGGGACCCATTCCTGAGACACGAGCCAGATGGGGAACCATTCCTGAGACACGAGCCAGATGGGGAACCATTCCTGAGACACGAGCCAGATGGGGAACCATTCCTGAGACACGAGCCAGATGGGGAACCATTCCTGAGACACGAGCCAGATGGGGAACCATTCCTGAGACACGAGCCAGATGGGGAACCATTCCTGAGACACGAGCCAGATGGGGAACCATTCCTGAGACACGAGCCAGATGGGGAACTATTCCTGAGACACGAGCCAGATGGGGAACTATTCCTGAGACATGAGCCAGATGGTGAACTATTCCTGAGACACGAGCCAGATGGGGAACTATTCCTGAGATTCTGAGACACGAGCCAGATGGGAAACTATTCCTGAGACACGAGCCAGATGGGGAACTATTCCTGAGACACGAGCCAGATGGGGACCTATTCCTGAGACACGAGCCAGATGGAAACCATTCCAGAGACTCTGAGACATGAGCCAGATGGTGAACTATTGCTGAGATTCTGAGACACGAGCCAGATGGGTAACTATTCCTGAGACACGAGCCAGATGTGGAACTATTCCTGAGACACGAGCCAGATGGGGTACTATTGCTGAGACACGAGCCAGATGGGAACTATTCCTGAGACTCTGAGACACGAGCCAGATGGGGGACTATTCCTGAGACACGAGCCAGATGGGGAACCATTCCAGAGACTGTGAGACACGAGCCCGATGGGGAACTATTCCTGAGACACGAGCCAGATGGGGAACTATTCCTGAGATACGAGCCAGATGGGGAACCATTCCAGAGACTGTGAGACACAAGCCAGATGGGGAACCATTCCAGAGACTGTGAGACACGAGCCAGATGGGAAACTATTCCCGAACCCGGAGAGCTGTATCCCAGTGATCCCGGTTTTAGACACGCAGCGGAATTACAAGTTTCAGGAGATGCTCAGAAACACGGCATTGGAATTAGGTTCTCTAATTCTATAAAATAGACACACAGAAGCACACACACACCTGATGAACCACATCTCAATTTCCTCTGAAATATTTGTGATTATAACCAAAGGCTTTTCTGCTCTCTCTTCTGTTAATTTGATTGGATGAATCCAGGAGATGGGAGGGGCTAATATATTATGAAGAGGAGTGGGTCTAGGGGAGAAGGAAGGAAGGGTGAAACCATCTATTCATTCAAGGTCAAAGTGTGAGATGTCAGGGAGTGCATGACTTGTCCTCTTCAGAACTGGGGTCAGCTGAAGCCACAGAAGAGAGACCACAGGAGTGCCAGCCATCTTAGAAAACGAGAAGCGACAAAAGCCACACTGCTGACAAACTGAGCAAGATGTGGCCACAGCTACATCCAGCCAAACCTCATCACGCGCACACACACACACAAACACACACATACAGTGCCTTGCGAAAGTATTCGGCCCCCTTGAACTTTGCGACCTTTTACCACATTTCAGGCTTCAAACATAAAGATATAAAACTGTATTTTTTTGTGAAGAATCAACAACAAGTGGGACACAATCATGAAGTGGAACGACATTTATTGGATATTTCAAAAACTGAAAAATTGGGCGTGCAAAATTATTCAGCCCCTTTACTTTCAGTGCAGCAAACTCTCTCCAGAAGTTCAGTGAGGATCTCTGAATGATCCAATGTTGACCTAAATGACTAATGATGATAAATACAATCCACCTGTGTGTAATCAAGTCTCCGTATAAATGCACCTGCACTGTGATAGTCTCAGAGGTCCGTTAAAAGCGCAGAGAGCATCATGAAGAACAAGGAACACACCAGGCAGGTCCGAGATACTGTTGTGAAAAGTTTAAAGCCGGATTTGGATACAAAAAGATTTCCCAAGCTTTAAACATCCCAAGGAGCACTATGCAAGCGATAATATTCAAATGGAAGGAGTATCAGACCACTGCAAATCTACCAAGACCTGGCCGTCCCTCTAAACTTTCAGCTCATACAAGGAGAAGACTGATCAGAGATGCAGCCAAGAGGCCCATGATCACTCTGGATGAACTGCAGAGATCTACAGCTGAGGTGGGAGACTCTGTCCATAGGACAACAATCAGTCGTATATTGCACAAATCTGGCCTTTATGGAAGAGTGGCAAGAAGAAAGCCATTTCTTAAAGATATCCATAAAAAGTGTTGTTTAAAGTTTGCCACGAGTCTGCAAAAGACCTGAGACTGGGACGGAGATTTGTCTTCCAACAAGACAATGATCCAAAACATAAAGCAAAATCTACAATGGAATGGTTCAAAAATAAACATATCCAGGTGTTAGAATGGCCAAGTCAAAGTCCAGACCTGAATCCAATCGAGAATCTGTGGAAAGAACTGAAAACTGCTGTTCACAAATGCTCTCCATCCAACCTCACTGAGCTCGAGCTGTTTTGCAAGGAGGAATGGGAAAAAATTTCAGTCTCTCGATGTGCAAAACTGATGGAGACATACCCCAAGCGACTTACAGCTGTAATCGCAGCAAAAGGTGGCGCTACAAAGTATTAACTTAAGGGGGCTGAATAATTTTGCACGCCCAATTTTTCAGTTTTTGATTTGTTAAAAAAGTTTGAAATATCCAATAAATGTCGTTCCACTTCATGATTGTGTCCCACTTGTTGTTGATTCTTCACAAAAAAATACAGTTTTATATCTTTATGTTTGAAGCCTGAAATGTGGCAAAAGGTCGCAATGTTCAAGGGGGCCGAATACTTTCGCAAGGCACTGTACATACATGCACACACACGCACAAACACACATATACATACATGCACACACATGCATACGTACATATGTAACAGTATAACTTTAGTCCGTCCCCTCGCCCGACCCGGGCGCGAACCAGGGACTCTCTGCACACACAGACAACAGTCACCCACGAAGCATCATTACCCATCGCTCCACAAAAGCCGCGGCTTGAGACTTCAAGGTCTCAAAGCGAGTGACGTCACCGATTGAAACGCTATTAGCGCACACCACCGCTAACTAGCTAGCCATTTCACATCGGTTACACATACATACATACATACATACACACACACACACACTAGAGGTCGACTGATTATGATTTTTCAACGCCCACACCGACACCGATTATTGGAGGACCAAAAATGCCGATAACAATTAATCTGACAATTTTTTTATTTTTTTATTTTTTATAATGACAATTACAACAATACTGAATGAACACTTAATTTAACTTAATATAATATATCAATAAAATCTATTTAGCCTCAAGTAAATAATGAAACATGTTCAATTTGGTTTAAATAATGCAAAAACAAAGTGTTGGAGAAAGTAAAAGTGCAATATGTGCTATGTAAGAAAGCTAACATTTTAAGTTTCTTGCTCATATTCCCAGGTAAGAAGTTTTAGGTTGTAGTTATTATAGGAATTATAGGACTATTTCCCTCTATACCATTTGTATTTCATTAACCTTTGACTATTGGATGTTCTTATAGGCACTTTAGTATTGCCAGTGTAACAGTATAGCTTCCATCCCTCTCCTCGCTCCTCTGTGGGCTCGAACCAGCAACACAACGACAACAGCCACCTTCTAGAACAACTACTAGAAGGCTCAGAGCGAGTGACGTTTGAAATGCTATTAGCTCGCGCTAACTAGCTAGCCGTTTCACTTCGGTTACACCAGCCTCATCTCAGGAGTTGATAGGCTTGAAGTCATAAACAGAGCAATGCTTGACGCACAACGAAGAGCTGCTGGCAGAACGCACGAAAGTGCTGTTTGAATTAATGTTTACGCGCCTGCTTCTGCCTACCACCGCTCAGTCAGATACTTAGATACTTGTATGCTCAGTCAGATTATATGCAACGCAGGACACGCTAGATAATATCTAGAAATATCATCAACCATGTGTAGTTAACTAGTGATTATGATTTATTGTTTTTTATAAGATAAGTTTAACTAGCTAGCAACTTACCTTGGCTTACTTCATTCACATAACAGGCAGTCTCCTTGTGGAGTGCAACGAGAGAGAGGCAGGTCATTATTGCGTTGGACTAGTTAACTGTAAGGTTGCAAGATTGGATCCCCCGAGCTGACAAGGTGATAATCTGTCGTTCTGCCCCTGAACGAGGCCAGGCAGAACTGAATTTAGCCTCAGTCATTCATGCAACTATTTCAGCAGCCATGTTTGATGCCTAACTGCCTAACTATGACTGTCTGAAAAACAGAACAACCACCAAGTAATGACATGGCATTCAGCAGGAAATTGAGACCTTGAATTTCCGCAGGCAGCATATTTTTCATAAAGATATTGAACCCAACTAAAATGTTTATGATGCATAAGTATATGTGTGTGAAATGTGGACATACTGTAGGAGCTAAACTGATAGTTAGGAAAGGAGAAGAGATGAGGAAAGTAGCACCTGCCTTGACTGTAACACCCATGACTAAACCCCTGCTCATACACAGTCCACACACACACTCATTGAGTAATTTAACATTCCCGAGAGCTAGTTATCATTCCCACCATAGGAGTCATGCCCATAAGAGGCACAAGGGCACGTGCCCCCTCAGATTTGTCCTGTTTTTTAAAACATTTGTGATAGACCACTGCCCTACTCAGGAGGCCCTAAGGCTCTGCATCACAGTGAAGCTGTGCCACTAGAGATTCTGGGTTGGAGTCCAGGCTCTGTCCAGGCCGGCCGTGACTGGGAGACCCATGGGGGTGGTGCACAATTGGCCCAGCGTCGTCCGGGTTAGGGGAGGGTTTGGCCGGCAGGGATGTCCTTGTCCCATCGCGCTCTAGCGACTCCTGTGGCGGCCCGGAGGCAGTGCACGCTGACATGGTCACCAGGTGTACGGTGTTTCCTCTGACACATCGGTGCGGCTGGCTTCGCCTCTCCCCAGTCCGTACGGGAGTCCCTTCGCCTCTCCCCAGTCCGTACGGGAGTCCCTTCGCCTCTCCCCAGTCCGTACGGGAGTCCCTTCGCCTCTCCCCAGTCCGTACGGGAGTCCCTTCGCCTCTCCCCAGTCCGTACGGGAGTCCCTTCGCCTCTCCCCAGTCCGTACGGGAGTCCCTTCGCCTCTCCCCAGTCCGTACGGGAGTCCCTTCGCCTC
This sequence comes from Oncorhynchus kisutch, assembly GCF_002021735.2. Taxonomy (NCBI): domain Eukaryota; kingdom Metazoa; phylum Chordata; class Actinopteri; order Salmoniformes; family Salmonidae; genus Oncorhynchus; species Oncorhynchus kisutch. Next base: position 82,021,643 of record NC_034188.2, on the reverse strand, counting down.
TCCCCAGTCCGTACGGGAGTCCCTTCGCCTCTCCCCAGTCCGTACGGGAGTCCCTTCGCCTCTCCCCAGTCCGTACGGGAGTCCCTTCGCCTCTCCCCAGTCCGTACGGGAGTCCCTTCGCCTCTCCCCAGTCCGTACGGGAGTCCCTTCGCCTCTCCCCAGTCCGTACGGGAGTCCCTTCGCCTCTCCCCAGTCCGTACGGGAGTCCCTTCGTCTCTCCCCAGTCCATACGGGAGTCGCAGCGATGAGACGACTGACTCCAAAATGACGTAATACATTATTTACCATTCATTCATATTGGACACAAAATGATCTGAAACACAACAAAAACAAACAGAAAATGCATCCATTTTGTAGAGTCCCAAGCGTGATGTCATCATTACGTACTAGGTATATGGGACCAAATACTAAACGTTAGGACTCATTTAATCCACATTTTAAGTGAATTTGTCCCAATACTTTTGGTTCTCTAAAATGGGGGAACTATGTACAAAAAGTGCTGTAATGTCTAAACAGTTCACCCTGATATGGATGGAAATACCTTCAAATTAAAGCTGTTCGTCTTCACTTTAGCTTTGAAGTACAGAGCCAAAACAACAACATTGTTCACCATCCCAATTTGTTTTGAGCTCACTGTAGATATGGTGTGTCTATCAATGGGGCCATGTGATTCATTCCCTAACCTGAGGTCACTGTAGATATGGTGTGTTTATCAATGGGGCCATGTGATTCATTCCCTAACCTGAGGTCACTGTAGATATGGTGTATCTATCAATGGGGCCATGTGATTCATTCCCTAACCTGAGGTCACTGTAGATATGGTGTATCTATCAATGGGGCCATGTGATTCATTCCCTAACCTGAGGTCACTGTAGATATGGTGTGTCTATCAATGGGGCCATGTGATTCATTCCCTAACCTGAGGTCACTGTAGATATGGTGTGTCTATCAATGGGGCCATGTGATTCATTCCCTAACCTGAGGTCACTGTAGATATGGTGTATCTATCAATGGGGCCATGTGATTCATTCCCTAACCTGAGGTCACTGTAGATATGGTGTGTTTATCAATGGGGCCATGTGATTCATTCCCTAACCTGAGGTCACTGTAGATATGGTGTGTCTATCAATGGGGCCATGTGATTCATTCCCTAACCTGAGGTCACTGTAGATATGGTGTGTCTATCAATGGGGCCATGTGATTCATTCCCTAACCTGAGGTCACTGTAGATATGGTGTGTTTATCAATGGGGCCATGTGATTCATTCCCTAACCTGAGGTCACTGTAGATATGGTGTGTCTATCAATGGGGCCATGTGATTCATTCCCTAACCTGAGCTCATTGTACATCCTTGACAGAGGCTGCTAAGTGTGTCACACTGTGTTGCTGAGGGAAACGGGGACAGTGTAGCTCTGCACCACTAGTGTCCCTCTTCTGTTTCCATTGTGACATCAGATGTCGTACTCCAATTTGCCAGAGAACTGGAGGAAACCACTGACTTGCGAGTTGATGTGATGAGCACCACTGCATGTAATTTAGAGGGGATATCCTGTCCACTAATACTAACTCTATGGCTCTGTGTGTTATCCTGTCCACTAACTCTATGGCTCTGTGTGTTATCCTGTCCACTAACTCTATGGCTCTGTGTGTTATCCTGTCCACTAATTCTATGGCTCTGTGTGTTATCCTGTCCACTAACTCTATGGCTCTGTGTGTTATCCTGTCCACTAACTCTATGGCTCTGTGTGTTATCCTGTCCACTAACTCTATGGCTCTGTGTGTTATCCTGTCCACTAACTCTAGGGCTCTGTGTGTTATCCTGTCCACTAACTCTATGGCTCTGTGTGTTATCCTGTCCACTAACTCTATGGCTCTGTGTGTTATCCTGTCCACTAACTCTATGGCTCTGTGTGTTATCCTGTCCACTAATACTAATTATATGGCTCTGTGTGTTATCCTGTCCACTAATACTAATTATATGGCTCTGTGTGTTATCCTGTCCACTAATACTAATTATATGGCTCTGTGTGTTATCCCGTCCACTAATACTAATTATATGGCTCTGTGTGTTATCCCGTCCACTAATACTAATTATATGGCTCTGTGTGTTATCCCGTCCACTAACTCTGTGGCTCTGTGTGTTATCCTGTCCACTAATACTAATTATATGGCTCTGTGTGTTATCCTGTCCACTAATACTAATTATATGGCTCTGTGTGTTATCCCGTCCACTAATACTAATTATATGGCTCTGTGTGTTATCCTGTCCACTAACTCTATGGCTCTGTGTGTTATCCTGTCCACTAATACTAACTCTATGGCTCTGTGTGTTATCCTGTCCACTAACTCTGTGGCTCTGTGTGTTATCCTGTCCACTAATACTAATTATATGGCTCTGTGTGTTATCCTGTCCACTAATACTAATTATATGGCTCTGTGTGTTATCCTGTCCACTATAATACTAATTATATGGCTCTGTGTGTTATCCTGTCCACTAATTCTATGGCTCTGTGTGTTTGTCTCTCTGACGCACCACGAGTGAGGGATGTCACCATGTCATTCCAGTGGAATTTTACCCCAGTGACATCACATAGTCTCTACTGTGTCTCTGTAAGAGATCGTATGTATCTGGTTGGCTTCTCTCTCCTCCCCAGTCAGATGAACACTGCACAAGCTGAGAGGGTGGAATATTATCTTGATTGTGCCTCATTAAATCCCCCCCCCCCCCCCCTCCCCAATAGAAGTCAGAAAAGATAAGACGAGGAGAATGCTGGCAGGGATAATGTACCCCAGGAGATACCTATATAAAAAAATAGAGCACTCGCAGACTTATTCCAGTAACTCTTTTTGTGACTGTTGTGGTTTCATGCCTCCTATATCCCTGTTTCTTTAACCCCAAGGTTTTCCTCAGTGTGGCCAAGCATGACATCATGGGCCCAGAAAAATACTTGACACACTTTGGCGGTGATTTCAGACTTCACCCAAAACCACCGTGGAATGATGTACATGTTTATGCCGTCTATTCATTCTGTTGTCTTTTTCAGCCCGCTAACAAAACACAAACTGGACCGTCAAACAGTGGGCATCATATCCTATGTTTTTCATTGGTCAATCAAAGATGGGGGAGTTTGGCAAAGCCCAATAATTACTGTTTAACACAGCTGGCCAGATTTAAATTGTATTTCTCCTTCTCTCCACTGTTCTTAACTTCCTATTCCTCTCTATCCTTTGTTTTTTTTCATTTTCAGTGCCATCTTCTGCGTTTGTGTTGGTTCTTTATTATAGTCCGATGCATTTTTTTGAGTTTTCAGTTATTTTCAGTTACTTCACACTCTATTCCTCAGTCCATCGCTCTACATCTGCGTGCCTCTCACTTCCTCTCTACATCTGCATGCCTCTCATTGTCTCTCTACATCTGCATGCCTCTCATTGTCTCTCTACATCTGCATGCCTCTCATTGTCTCTCTACATCTGCGTGCCTCTCACTTCCTCTCTACATCTGCTTGCCTCTCACTTCCTCTCTACATCTGCATGCCTCTCATTTCCTCTCTACATCTGCGTGCCTCTCATTTCCTCTCTACATCTGCGTGCCTCTCACTTCCTCTCTACATCTGCATGCCTCTCACTGCCTCTCACTTCCTCTCTACATCTGCATGCCTCTCACTTCCTCTCTACATCTGCGTGCCTTTCACTTCCTCTCTACATCTGCATGCCTCTCACTTCCTCTCTACATCTGCATGCCTCTCACTTCCTCTCTACATCTGCGTGCCTCTCACTTCCTCTCTACATCTGCATGCCTCTCACTTCCTCTCTACATCTGCATGCCTCTCACTTCCTCTCTACATCTGCATGCCTCTCACTCCTTCTCTACATCTGCATGCCTCTCACTTCCTCTCTACATCTGCATGCCTTTCACTTCCTCTCTACATCTGCATGCCTCTCACTTCCTCTCTACATCTGCATGCCTATCACTTCCTCTCTACATCTGCGTGCCTCTTACTTCCTCTCTACATCTGCGTGCCTCTCACTTCCTCTCTACATCTGCGTGCCTCTCACTTCCTCTCTACATCTGCGTGCCTCTCACTTCCTCTCTACATCTGCGTGCCTCTCACTTCCTCTCTACATCTGCGTGCCTCTCACTTCCTCTCTACATCTGCGTGCCTCTCACTTCCTCTCTACATCTGCGTGCCTCTCACTTCCTCTCTACATCTGCGTGCCTCTCATTTCCTCTCTACATCTGCGTGCCTCTCACTTCCTCTCTACATCTGCGTGCCTCTCACTTCCTCTCTACATCTGCGTGCCTCTCACTTCCTCTCTACATCTGCGTGCCTCTCACTTCCTCTCTACATCTGCTTGCCTCTCACTTCCTCTCTACATCTGCGTGCCTCTCATTTCCTCTCTACATCTGCGTGCCTCTCATTTCCTCTCTACATCTGCGTGCCTCTCACTTCCTCTCTACATCTGCGTGCCTCTCACTTCCTCTCTACATCTGCGTGCCTCTCACTTCCTCTCTACATCTGCGTGCCTCTCACTTCCTCTCTACATCTGCGTGCCTCTCACTTCCTCTCTACATCTGCGTGCCTCTCACTTCCTCTCTACATCTGCGTGCCTCTCACTTCCTCTCTACATCTGCGTGCCTCTCACTTCCTCTCTACATCTGCGTGCCTCTCACTTCCTCTCTACATCTGCGTGCCTCTCACTTCCTCTCTACATCTGCGTGCCTCTCACTTCCTCTCTACATCTGCGTGCCTCTCACTTCCTCTCTACATCTGCGTGCCTCTCATTTCCTCTCTACATCTGCGTGCCTCTCACTTCCTCTCTACATCTGCGTGCCTCTCACTTCCTCTCTACATCTGCGTGCCTCTCACTTCCTCTCTACATCTGCGTGCCTCTCACTTCCTCTCTACATCTGCTTGCCTCTCACTTCCTCTCTACATCTGCGTGCCTCTCATTTCCTCTCTACATCTGCGTGCCTCTCACTTCCTCTCTACATCTGCGTGCCTCTCACTTCCTCTCTACATCTGCGTGCCTCTCACTTCCTCTCTACATCTGCGTGCCTCTCATTGTCTCTCTACATCTGCGTGCCTCTCATTTCCTCTACATCTGCATGCCTCTCACTTCCTCTCTACATCTGCATGCCTCTCATTGTCTCTCTACATCTGCATGCCTCTCATTGTCTCTCTACATCTGCATGCCTCTCATTGCCTCTCTACATCTGCATGCCTCTCATTGCCTCTCTACATCTGCGTGCCTCTCACTTCCTCTCTACATCTGCGTGCCTCTCATTGTCTCTCTACATCTGCATGCCTCTCATTGTCTCTCTACATCTGCATGCCTCTCATTGTCTCTCTACATCTGCATGCCTCTCACTTCCTCTCTACATCTGCATGCCTCTCTACCTCTGCATGAATGTGAATGAGTCTGAATTGGTTAGCGGGATGGAAGAGAGAGGAGAGACTGAGAAAGGGGTAGTGAGCGGGATAGAAGAGGGATGAGAGAGAGGAAGGATGGGGGAGAGAGGAGGAGGAGAGAGAGAGAGGGAAAGAGAAGGGATGGAAGAGTCAGAGAGAGGAGGGGTGGAAGAGAGAGAGAGAGAGAGAGGAGGGATGGAAGAGAGGGGCGGGAGAGAGGAGGGAGGGGAGGGAGAGAGGAGGGATGGAAGAGAGGGGAGGAGGGATGGAAGAGAGGGGCGGGAGAGAGGAGGGATGGAAGAGAGGGGGAGGGAGAGAGGAGGGATGGAAGAGAGGGGAGGGATGGAAAAGAGAGGAGGGATGGAAGAGAGGGGGGAGAGAGGAGAGATGGAAAAGAGGGGAGAGAGGAGGGATGGAAGAGGGGGGAGGGGGGAGAGAAAGGAGGAATGGAAGAGAGAGAGAGGGATGGAAGAGAGGGGCGGGAGAGAGGAGGGATGGAAGAGAGGGGAGGGAGAGAGGAGGGATGGAAGAGAGGGGAGGGAGAGAGGAGGGATGGAAGAGAGGGGCGGGAGAGAGGAGGGATGGAAGAGAGGAGGGATGGAAAAGAGAGTAGATAGAGGAGGGATGGAAGAGAGGGGGGAGAGAGAAGAGATGGAAAAGAGGGGAGAGAGGAGGGATGGAAGAGGGGGGAGGGGGGAGAGAAAGGAGGAATGGAAGAGAGAGAAGGAGAGAGAGGAGGGATGGAAGAGGGGAAAGAGGAGAGAGGAGGGATGGAAAAGAGAGGAGAGAGGGGGAGAGAGGAGGGAGGGGGGAGACAAAGTAGAAAACATTTAGGTCAATGTTCTCTGGTTTCACTCCTGGAAACCATTCAAAGGATTCTGTTGATCAGAGCTTGATGATTGGTGGATTCTGTTGAGCAGAGCTAGATGATTGGTGGATTCTGTTGATCAGAGCTTGATGATTGGTGGATTCTGTTCATCTGGGGTGTTGGTGCTGGACTGCAGCAGACATGTTCACACCCCATGGTTCCTAAAAGGATGCTCCCAAATCATTCCAATTTGTTACTTGACAAGTTCCAAAACGGCAACTGTAAATTGCTTGTCCGGTTTTGTTCCTTCTCGTGGTTTTATTGATCAGAAGGTTTTTCTCAAGCTGTCCCAAAGCCACAGCTTCTTAAGGCAGTGTAGCAATATGCTTGGCCAACGACCTGTAATTAGCCTACATCCAACCCCTTTAACCAAGGGTCTAAATATCACGTCTTATCGGCTAATGTAAACCTGTCTCTGTCGACCTCTCCTCTTTCTCTCTCTGTCCTTCTCTCTCTCTATCCATCTTTCCCTCTCTCTCGCTCACCCTCAGTTTAGAGAGGCAACTCCTCTCATCATTTTTGTTTTTTGAAGTGGTGTTTTTTTAAACTCTCAGATGATCGTTCTCCCTCTCAGTTTATCTTTCTCCCTCTCAGTTTATCGTTCTCCCTCTCAGTTTATCTTTCTCCCTCTCCCTGAAATGATTCCCCGGAACCCTGTCATTTGACACAGCCGCCATGTTTAGGTCCTCGGGCGAAAAATCTGAAACTCAAATGTTGTAAGTGAAAATGTTTTGTATGTGCTTGTGGGTACTAAGAGATCGTTTGGCGTTGGTTCAGAGGCATGAATCTGCAGAGGTTGTTTCTGGAAGTGTGTGAGACTGGGAGGATGGGAGGCTGGGAGACTGGGAGGATGGGAGGCTGGGAGGCTGGGAGACTGGGAGGATGGGAGGATGGGAGACTGGGAGGATGGGAGACTGGGAGGATGGGAGGATGGGAGACTGGGAGGATGGGAGACTGGGAGACTGGGAGGATGGGAGACTGGGAGGATGGGAGACTGGGAGGATGGGAGACTGGGAGGATGGGAGACTGGGAGGATGGGAGACTGGGAGGATGGGAGTGCTTTCCAGACCTGTGTTAAGTTACAGCCGAGACACACACACACCCCTGCCCTCAGTTTAGTCATGGTACACAGATGTAAATATTAAACTGTTTACTAGGACTGTGTAGAGCAGATGTAAATATTAAACTGTTTACTAGGACTGTGTAGAGCAGATGTAAATATTAAACTGTTTACTAGGACTGTGTAGAGCAGATGTAAATATTAAACTGTTTACTAGGACTGTGTAGAGCAGATGTAAATATTAAACTGTTTAGTAGGACTGTGTAGAGCAGATGTAAATATTAAACTGTTTAGTAGGACTGTGTAGAGCAGATGTAAATATTAAACTGTTTACTAGGACTGTGTAGAGCAGATGTAAATATTAAACTGTTTACTAGGACTGTGTAGAGCAGATGTAAATATTAAACTGTTTACTAGGACTGTGTAGAGCAGATGTAAATATTAAACTGTTTAGGAGGACTGTGTAGAGCAGATGTAAATATTAAACTGTTTAGTAGGACTGTGTAGAGCAGATGTAAATATTAAACTGTTTAGTAGGACTGTGTAGAGCAGATGTAAATATTAAACTGTTTAGGAGGACTGTGTAGAGCAGATGTAAATATTAAACTGTTTAGTAGGACTGTGTAGAGCAGATGTAAATATTAAACTGTTTAGTAGGACTGTGTAGAGCAGATGTAAATATTAAACTGTTTAGGAGGACTGTGTAGAGCAGATGTAAATATTAAACTGTTTACTAGGACTGTGTAGAGCAGATGTAAATATTAAACTGTTTAGTAGGACTGTGTAGAGCAGATGTAAATATTAAACTGTTTAGTAGGACTGTGTAGAGCAGATGTAAATATTAAACTGTTTACTAGGACTGTGTAGAGCAGATGTAAATATTAAACTGTTTAGGAGGACTGTGTAGAGCAGATGTAAATATTAAACTGTTTACTAGGACTGTGTAGAGCAGATGTAAATATTAAACTGTTTACTAGGACTGTGTAGAGCAGATGTAAATATTAAACTGTTTAGTAGGACTGTGTAGAGCAGATGTAAATATTAAACTGTTTAGTAGGACTGTGTAGAGCAGATGTAAATATTAAACTGTTTACTAGGACTGTGTAGAGCAGATGTAAATATTAAACTGTTTAGGAGGACTGTGTAGAGCAGATGTAAATATTAAACTGTTTAGTAGGACTGTGTAGAGCAGATGTAAATATTAAACTGTTTAGGAGGACTGTGTAGAGCAGATGTAAATATTAAACTGTTTAGTAGGACTGTGTAGAGCAGATGTAAATATTAAACTGTTTAGTAGGACTGTGTAGAGCAGATGTAAATATTAAACTGTTTAGTAGGACTGTGTAGAGCAGATGTAAATATTAAACTGTTTACTAGGACTGTGTAGAGCAGATGTAAATATTAAACTGTTTAGTAGGACTGTGTAGAGCAGATGTAAATATTAAACTGTTTACTAGGACTGTGTAGAGCAGATGTAAATATTAAACTGTTTAGGAGGACTGTGTAGAGCAGATGTAAATATTAAACTGTTTAGTAGGACTGTGTAGAGCAGATGTAAATATTAAACTGTTTACTAGGACTGTGTAGAGCAGATGTAAATATTAAACTGTTTAGTAGGACTGTGTAGAGCAGATGTAAATATTAAACTGTTTAGGAGGACTGTGTAGAGCAGATGTAAATATTAAACTGTTTAGTAGGACTGTGTAGAGCAGATGTAAATATTAAACTGTTTACTAGGACTGTGTAGAGCAGATGTAAATATTAAACTGTTTACTAGGACTGTGTAGAGCAGATGTAAATATTAAACTGTTTAGTAGGACTGTGTAGAGCAGATGTAAATATTAAACTGTTTACTAGGACTGTGTAGAGCAGATGTAAATATTAAACTGTTTACTAGGACTGTGTAGAGCAGATGTAAATATTAAACTGTTTAGTAGGACTGTGTAGAGCAGATGTAAATATTAAACTGTTTAGTAGGACTGTGTAGAGCAGATGTAAATATTAAACTGTTTAGTAGGACTGTGTAGAGCAGATGTAAATATTAAACTGTTTAGGAGGACTGTGTAGAGCAGATGTAAATATTAAACTGTTTACTAGGACTGTGTAGAGCAGATGTAAATATTAAACTGTTTACTAGGACTGTGTAGAGCAGATGTAAATATTAAACTGTTTACTAGGACTGTGTAGAGCAGATGTAAATATTAAACTGTTTACTAGGACTGTGTAGAGCAGATGTAAATATTAAACTGTTTACTAGGACTGTGTAGAGCAGATGTAAATATTAAACTGTTTACTAGGACTGTGTAGAGCAGATGTAAATATTAAACTGTTTACTAGGACTGTGTAGAGCAGATGTAAATATTAAACTGTTTAGGAGGACTGTGTAGAGCAGATGTAAATATTAAACTGTTTAGGAGGACTGTGTAGAGCAGATGTAAATATTAAACTGTTTACTAGGACTGTGTAGAGCAGATGTAAATATTAAACTGTTTAGTAGGACTGTGTAGAGCAGATGTAAATATTAAACTGTTTACTAGGACTGTGTAGAGCAGATGTAAATATTAAACTGTTTAGGAGGACTGTGTAGAGCAGATGTAAATATTAAACTGTTTACTAGGACTGTGTAGAGCAGATGTAAATATTAAACTGTTTACTAGGACTGTGTAGAGCAGATGTAAATATTAAACTGTTTACTAGGACTGTGTAGAGCAGATGTAAATATTAAACTGTTTAGGAGGACTGTGTAGAGCAGATGTAAATATTAAACTGTTTAGTAGGACTGTGTAGAGCAGATGTAAATATTAAACTGTTTAGTAGGACTGTGTAGAGCAGTAAGGAATGGCATACAAGGCATACATCATTCAAATCACCAGGTGTGTGTGTGTGTGTGTGTGTGTGTGTGTGTGTGTGTGTTTAAGGTGAGCCCAGTACTGGACAGTGTGATGTTGACCCCAGACCACACAGCAAAACATATTAGTTAGTGTCACTGGTCATAACCAATACTTTACCCTGTCTAATCACTGTGTATGCATATATGTGTGTGTCTATGCATGTGTGTGTGTGTATATGCATGCGTGTGTGTCTATGCTTGCTTGTGTGTGTATGTGTGTATGCATGCTTGTTTGTGTGTGTGTTTGTCTATGCGTGTGTGTGTGTGTGTGTATACGTGAGCAGAGGGTGGTGGAGAGCATATAGGGGCAGGGCCAGTGAGCAGGAAGGGGTGTGGCTGGTGAGAGGGACAGTATAAATGATGAGTTATTTAGTCACAGATACACTGCAGCCAGCCTAGCCTAAGAGAGAGAATACTAAGTGTGTATGTACATGTATGTGTGTGTGTTCAAAAGAGAGAGAGAGAGCGTGTGTGTGTGCCACTCTGAGTGCTTTGTAGGACTAGGCAGTGTAAGGTGTGTGCAAGTTCACTTTGCTTGTGTCACGGACCTCTCTGCCCAACTGAGAGAACAGTGTGTGTGTCTGGTAGAAAGAGAGAGACCCAAACAGTGTATGTATTTCCTTGACTCAGCATCATCCGTAGCATCCTCAGTCTGTTGCCAGGGCGACTGAGTCCAAGTCCACTGCCAGTCTGGGGTGAGTTTGCCCACACTCTCTCTCTCTCTCTGTGTGTGTGTTTCACCCTCCATCTGTTTCTCTCTCTCTCTCTCTCACTCTCTCTGTGTGTGTGTTTCAGCCTCCATCTGTTTCTCTCTCTCTCGCTCTCTCTCTCTCTCTCTCTCTCTCTCTCTCTCTCTCTCTCTCTCTGTGTGTGTGTTTCACCCTCCATCTGTTTCTCTCTCTCTCATCTCTGTTTAAAACTGTGATTTAGGGGCAGTTTTATTGACCAGAGAGAGGAGAGGAATCCTCTGAAACTTAATTGTTCCTTTATTTAGCTGCTGGACAACTTTCCACTTTGTCTCAGTGGAACAGCACAGAGAAGGAAGGAGGGAGAGAGAGAGTGTTGCAGAGAGAGGGAAGGAGGGAGAGAGAGAGCGTTGCACAGAGAAGGAAGGAGAGGGAGGGAGGGAGGGGGAGAGGGAGGGAGGGAGGGAGGGAAGGAGAGAGAGAGAGAGGGAAGGAGGGAGAGAGGGAGAGAGAGGGAGGAAGGGAGGGAAGGAAGGAGAGAGAGAGGGAAGGAGGGAGAGAGAGGGAGAGAGAGAGGGAAGGAGGGAGAGAGAGGGAACGAGGGAGAGAGAAAAGGAGGGAGAGAGCGAGGAGGGAGGGAGAGAGAGAGAGCGTTGCAGAGAGAAGGAGGGAGAGAGAGAGGGAAGGAGCGAGGGAGAGGGAAGGAGGGAGAGAGAAAGAGAGCGTTGCAGAGAGGGAAGGATGGAGAGAGAGAGGGAAGGAGGGAGAGAGAAAGAGAGCGTTGCAGAGAGGGAAGGATGGAGAGAGAGAGGGAAGGAGGGAGAGAGAGAGGGAAGGAGGGAGAGAGAGGGAAGGAGGGAGAGAGAGAGCGTTGCAGAGGGAGGGAGGGAGAGAGAAGGAAGGAGGGAGAGAGAGAGGGAAGGAAGAGCATTGCAGAGAGAGGGAAGGAGGGAGAGAGAGAGGGAAGGAGGGAGGGAGAGAGAGAGGGAAGGAGGGAGGGAGAGAGAGAGGGAAGGAGGGAGGGAAGGAGAGAGAGGGAGAGAGAGGGAAGGAGGGAATGGGGCATTTTAGCTCAGGAGAGTTTAATGGCTCACTCTCTTTTACATTGAAACAAAAATGTGGTCGGAGACTCCATATGGAGGGTGTGACACAATTGCAGAGCACCCAGAAGCAGGCAGAGGCCAAATGGAGCTCCGTACCACAATGCAGGGGGCTCTGTATAGCTCCATATCGCTCCATATAGCTCCGTATCGCACCGTAGAGTGCTGTATTGCACCGTATATCTACGTGTCGCGCCGTATACCTCCGTATAGCTCCAAATACATTTTCTATAGGATTGAGGTCAGGGCTTTGTGATGGCCACTCCACTCCAAGGTTGCAAGATCAAATCCCCGAGCTGACAAGGTAAACATCTGTTGTTCTGCCCCTGAACAAGGCAGTTAACCCACTGTTCCTAGACCGTCATTGAAAATAAGAGTTTGTTCTTAACTGACTTGTCTAGTTAAATAAAGGTTAAATAAATAAATAAATAACTTGACTTTGTTGTCCTTAAGTCATTTTGCCACAACTTTAGAAGTATGCTTGGGGTCATTGTCCATCTCTTGGTCATTGTCCATCTCTTGAAACGCGTCTCCTTCCTGAGCGGTATGACGGCTGCGTGGTCCCATTGTGTTTATACTTGCATACTATTGTTTGTACAGATGAAAGTGGTAACTTCAGGCATTTTGAAATTGCTCCCAAGGATGAACCAGAGTTGTGGAGATCTTGGCTGATTTATTTAGACTTTCCCATGATGTCAAGCAAAGAGGCACTGAGTTTGTAGGTACATCCACAGGTACACCTCCAATTGACTCAAATGATGTCAATTAGCCTATCAGAAGCTTCTAAAGCCATGACATCATTTTCTGGAATTTTCCAAGGTGTTTAGAGGCACAGTCATTTTAGTGTATGTAAACTTCTGATCCACTGGAATTGTGATACAGAGAATTATAAGTGAAATAATCAGTCTGTAAACAATTGTTGGGAAAATGACTTGTCATGCACAAAGTAGAACCTAACCGACTTGTTAAGAAGAAATTTGTGGAGTGATTGAAAAACGAGTTTTAATGACTCCAACCTCAGTAAACTAGTTTTAATGACTCCATCTTAGTGTATGTAAACTAGTTTTAATGACTCCAACCTCAGTAAACTAGTTTTTATGACTCCATCTTAGTGTATGTAAACTAGTTTTAATGACTCCAACCTAAGTGTATGTAAACTAGTTTTAATGACTCCATCTAAGTGTATGTAAACTAGTTTTAATGACTCCATCTAAGTGTATGTAAACTAGTTTTAATGACTCCAACCTAAGTGTTTGTAAACTAGTTTTAATGACTCCAACCTAAGTGTATGTAAACTAGTTTTAATGACTCCAACCTAAGTGTTTGTAAACTAGTTTTAATGACTCCAACCTAAGTGTATGTAAACTAGTTTTAATGACTCCATCTAAGTGTATGTAAACTAGTTTTAATGACTCCAACCTAAGTGTATGTAAACTTCCGACTTCAACTGTAATTATATGATGTATTCTTAGAAACCTCCATGACCAAACTATCTATTTGTGGCTCTGCTGTCACCTCAGAATATCTCTTTGTGTCACTGTCTGACCTGTGTCCACTGTCCATGAACACTGGCTGTTACACTCAATACTATTTACCAGCCTGTAACTGTCTCTCAGTCATTGTTGTGACAGTATTTATTATGTCAGGTTATTACTGTAATGATTCAGGAGTGTGTTATGTCAGGTTGTTACTGTAATGATTCAGGAGTGTGTTATGTCAGGCTGTTACTGTAATGATTCAGGAGTGTGTTATGTCAGGTTGTTACTGTAATGACTCAGGAGTGTGTTATGTCAGGTTGTTACTGTAATGATTCAGGAGTGTGTTATGTCAGGTTATTACTGTAATGACTCAGGAGTGTGTTATGTCAGGTTGTTGCTGTAAACAGCAAGTAATGCAGGTGTAGAAGCACGGTGGCTAGGAAAAACTCCCTAGAAAGGCATTAACCTAGGAAGAACCTAGAGAGGAACCAGGCTATGAGGGGTGGCCAGCCCTCTTCTGGCCGTGCCGGGTGGAGATTATAACAGAACATGGCCAAGATGTTCAAATGTTCATAGATGACCAGCAGGGTCAAATAATAATAATCACAGTGGTTGTAGAGGGTGCAGCAAGTCAGCACCTCAGGAGTAAATGTCAGTTGGCTTTTCATAGCCGATCATTCAGAGTTAGAGACATCAGGTGCAGTAGAGAGAGAGAGAGAGAGAGTCAAAAACAGCAGGTCTGGGACAAGGTAGCACGTCCTGTGAACAGGTCAGTGTTCCATACCACAGGCAGAACATTTGAAACTGGAGCAGCAGCACGGCCAGGTGGGCTGGGGACAGTAAGGAGTCATCAGGCCAGGTAGTCCTGAGGCATGGTCCTAGGGCTCCGGTCCTCCGGGAGGGAGAGAGAATTAGAGGGATCCTACTTAAATTCACACAGGACACCGGATAAGACAGGAGAAGTACTCCAGATATAACAGATTCACCCCAGCCCCCTGAAACATGTTGAATCACGCTTTAGTCAGAGGTCTATCTCCTCAGGCAAAACCAGACTTCTTGATTATGCATTCGATTTCCTCCCTGACTATAGCTCACCCGTTGTCCCATGATCCTCTCTGTTCTAGATCATATGTTCATAGAAGAATACCTGGAAGAAGATGAGGAACCACCTTTGCTGCTCAGCTCTTGTCCTTCTCACGGTGTGTGTGTGTGTGTGTGTGTGTGTGTGTGTGGCTCAGCTCTTGTCCTTCTCACGGTATGTGTGTGTATGTGTGTGTGTGTGTGTGTGTGTAATTACTTGTGTCACTGATCTGTGTGTGTATTCCAGGTGTTTGGCACTGGAGGGACTGTAGCCTTGCAGTGTCGGTGGGGGGAGGGGTGTGTGTGTCTGGAGTGCCCCAGTGGCCAGGAGCCAATCAAGGTAGGACAGAAGATCACCACCTCTCACTACCCTGTCATCCTAACTCACCTCTCATTACCCTGTCATCCTAACTCACCTCTCATTACCCTGTCATCCTAACTCACCTCTCATTACCCTGTCATCCTAACTCACCTCTCATTACCCTGTCATCCTAACTCACCACTCATTACCCTAACTCACCTCTCATTACCCTGTCATCCTAAGCCCTCTCATTACCCAGTCATCCTAACTCACCTCTCATTACCCTGTCATCCTAACTCACCTCTCATTACCCTGTCATCCTAACTCACCTCTCATTACCCTGTCATCCTAACTCACCTCTCATTACCCTGTCATCCTAACTCACCTCTCAATACCCTGTCATCCTAACTCACCACTCATTACCCTGTCATCCTAACTCACCTCTCAATACCCTGTCATCCTAACTCACCTCTCATTACCCTGTCATCCTAACTCACCTCTCATTACCCTGTCATCCTAACTCACCTCTCATTACCCTGTCATCCTAACTCACCTCTCATTACCCAGTCATCCTAACTCACCTCTCATTACCCTGTCATCATAACTCACCTCTCATTACCCTGTCATCCTAACTCACCTCTCATTACCCTGTCATCCTAACTCACCTCTCATTACCCTGTCATCCTAACTCACCTCTCATTACCCTGTCATCCTAACTCACCTCTCATTACCCAGTCATCCTAACTCACCTCTCATTACCCAGTCATCCTAACTCACCTCTCGTTACCCTAACTCACCTCTCATTACCCTAACTCACCTCTCATTACCCTGTCATCCTAACTGACCTCTCATTACCCTGTCATCCTAACTCACCTCTCATTACCCTGTCATCCTAACTCACCTCTCATTACGCTAACTCACCTCTCATTACGCTAACTCACCTCTCATTACCCTAACTCACCTCTCATTACCCTGTCATCCTAACTCACCTCTCATTACCCTGTCATCCTAACTCACCTCTCATAACCCTGTCATCCTAACTCACCTCTCATTACCCTGTCATCCTAACTCACCTCTCATTACGCTAACTCACCTCTCATTACCCTAACTCACCTCTCATTACCCTGTCATCCTAACTCACCTCTCATTACCCTGTCATCCTAACTCACCTCTCATTACGCTAACTCACCTCTCATTACCCTGTCATCCTAACTCACCTCTCATTACGCTAACTCACCTCTCATTACCCTAACTCACCTCTCATTACCCTGTCATCCTAACTCACCTCTCAGTACCCTGTAATCCTAACTCACCTCTCATTACCCTAACTCACCTCTCATTACCCTGTCATCCTAACTCACCTCTCATTACCCTGTCATCCTAACTCACCTCTCATAACCCTGTCATCCTAACTCACCTCTCATTACCCTGTCATCCTAACTCACCTCTCATTACGCTAACTCACCTCTCATTACCCTAACTCACCTCTCATTACCCTGTCATCCTAACTCACCTCTCATTACCCTGTCATCCTAACTCACCTCTCATTACGCTAACTCACCTCTCATTACCCTGTCATCCTAACTCACCTCTCATTACCCTAACTCACCTCTCATTACCCTAACTCACCTCTCATTACCCTGTCATCCTAACTCACCTCTCATTACCCTGTCATCCTAACTCACCTCTCATTACCCTGTCTTCCTAACTCACCTCTCATTACCCTAATTCACCTCTCATTACCCTAACTCACCGCTCATTACCCTGTCATCCTAACTCACCTCTCATTACCCTGTCATCCTAACTCACCTCTCATTACCCTGTCATCCTAACTCACCTCTCATTACCCTAACTCACCTCTCATTACCCTAACTCACCTCTCATTACCCTGTCATCCTAACTCACCTCTCATTACCCTGTCATCCTAACTCACCTCTCATTACCCTGTCATCCTAACTCACCTCTCATTACCCAGTCTTCCTAAATGTCTTTTTATAACTCACTTGTCACTATACAGGCCAAACCCCCCACCCCATCTTCCACTACATTACCACCGTCAATCCCTCTGTCAACAGAGGCCACCTCTACCTCTCCACTTTCTCCTCCTTCTCACTACATAGAAGTTGTGTTTCTCCCCACTGGGAACAGATGTCAATTCAACGTCTACTCCACGTTGGTTCAAGGTACTTTCATTGAAATGACGGTGAAACAACTTTGAAACAACTTTTCCCAGTGGGTCTGCTCTTATTTTAGATACGACCAATATGCAGATGTAGGATCTTAATTTGATCACTCTTTTGTTGCTCAGAATTTTCCTGCAGGGTAGGAAGAACAGATGAGCTTCGGGATTAACATAAATTCACTGAAAACCTACGTTAACACATGGTTATATTGACAGTATTCCACTTTACATGGGGCGTTCTTTTGTCCAGCTAATAGACTAACCACCGATGAAGCAACATCATGGACGATACGTTAAAATCCTGTTGCTGCAGGAGTGTTTTGCCACGACAGCACTGGTCAAATTAAGATCCCACATCTGTACTATGTTTTTGTTAATTTGTTGATACATGACTAATATATATATATACAGTTGAAGTCGGAAGTTTACATACACTTGGTTGGAGTCATTAAAACTCGTTTTTCAACCACTCCACAAATTTCTTGTTAACAAACTATACTTTTGGCAAGTCGGTTAGGACATCTACTTTGTGCATGATACAAGTCATTTTTCCAACAATTGTTTTCAGACAGATTATTTCACTTATAATTTCACTGTATCACAATTCCAGTGGGTCAGAAGTTTACATAGACTAAGTTGACTGTGCCTTTAAATACCTTGGAAAATTCCAGAAAATTATGTCATGGCTTTAGAAGCGTCTGATAGGCTAATTGACATGATTTGAGTCAATTGGAGGTGTTCCTGTGGATGTATTTCAAGGCCTACCACAAAACTCAGTACCTCTTTGCTTGACATCATGGGGAAATCAGCCAAGACATCAGAAAAATAATTGTAGACTTCCACAAGTCTGGTTCATCCTTGGGAGCAATTTCCAATCGTCTGAAGTTACCACGTTCATCTGTACAAACAATAGTATGCAAGTATAAACACCATGGGACCACGCAGCCGTCATACCGCTCAGGAAGGAGATTAATGTACTTTGGTGCGAAAAGCGCAAATCGATCCCAGAACAACAGCAAAGGACCTTGTGAAAATGCTGGAAGAAACAGGTACAAAAGTATCTATATCCACAGTAAAATGAGTCCTATATCGACATAACCTGAAAGGCCACTCAGCAAGGAGTAAAAACCGCCATAAAAAAGTCAGACTACGGTTTGCAACTGCACATGGGGACAAAGTTCGTACTTTTTGGAGAAATGTCCTCTGGTCTGATGGAACAAAAATAGAACTGTTTGGCCATAATGACCATCGTTATGTTTGGAAGAAAAAGAGGGACGCTTGCAAGCCGAAGAACACCATCCCAACCGTGAAGCACAGGGGTGGCAGCATCATGTTGTGGGGGTGCTTTGCTGCAGGAGGGACTGGGCCACTTCACAAAATAGATGGCATCATGAGGCAGGAAAATTATATGGATGTCTTGAGATGTTGCTTCAATCTATCAATCAGGAAGTTAAAAGCTTGGTCGCAAATGGGTCTTCCAAATGGACAATGACCCCAAGAATACTTCCAAAGTTGTGGCAAAATGGCTTAAGGACAACAAAGTCAAGGTATTGGAGTGGCCATCACAAAGCCCTGACCTCAATCCTATATAAAATGTGTGGGGAGAACTGAAAAAGTGTTTTGCGAGCAAGGAGGCCTACAAACCTGACTCAGTTACACCAGCTGTGTCAGGAGGAATGGGCCAAAATTCACCCAACCTATTGTGGGAAGCTTGTGGAAGGCTACCCAAAACGTTTTACCCAAGTTAAACAATTTAAAGGCAATGCTACCAAATACTAATTGAGTGTATGTAAACTTCTGACCCACTGGGAATGTGATGAAAGAAATAAAAGCTGAAATAAATAATTATCTCTACTATTATTCTGACATTTCACATTCTTAAAATAATGTGGTCATCTTAACTAACAGGGATTTTTTACTCTGATTAAATGTCAGGAATTTTGAAAAACTGAGTTTAAATTTATTTGACTAAGGTGTATGTGAACTTCCGACATCAATTGTATATATAAAAAATAATCGGTTTCATATGAAAATGTGTACATATGAATCTGAAAAATAGGTAATGTATCTTAGTTTCTGTCCAAAACGGCAGTGTTAGTTATTTTGGAACTTCTTATTGAACACAGAACCACATGTGACTGAAGTGTGTAATTATAGTGGTTCTCTGTTCTGAGATGTGAAGATGTGTTCTCCTGCCAGGCTTGCTGGCAGGTCAAGGGGCCAGGCGAGGCGATGCGATGCCAATCTTGTCCAGCTGGTACTTTTTCGGACGGCTATGACTCTGATCAATGCCGCCCACATTCCTCCTGTGGGGTCCTCAACAAAAAGGTTGTGACCTCTGGTACATCGCACTCTGATGCTGTCTGCGGAGACTGTCTGTATGGGTATGTATCCACATACAAGACAATCTCTACCCTCTCCCTTTGTAATCTCAATATTCACCAAACAAGTCCGACAAGTATCAACAAGCACCGACAAGCATGTGTTTTTCTTCATAAGCCACATTAGATACAGGCAAAACGGTTGAATGATTCTTCTGCTGTAAAACTATACTGCAACACAATAATCTCTCTCTCTCGGTGGCCCTGCTTAGTAAACAGGTGTATTACTGTGGTCCTACATCTCCATATATAGACACCAGCCCTGCTTAGTAAACAGGTGTATTACTGTGGTCCTACATATCCATATATAGACACCAGCTCAGCTACCTGACTGTAGCACTGAAGTATCAAATCAAATCAAATCTAATTGTTCACACGTGTGTAGCGGGTGTAGCGAAATGCTTGTATCCTGACCAGTCACTGTATAGCCCGGTTAGCATGTCTCTACCCTCCGACCAGGACCACCGCTCTCTACAGAAATAGACTGTTGACCTTTAAATACGGTCAGTTGGAAAAGTTTTACTTACTAGGACTTTGATATGGGGTTGTCTCACCTAGCTACCTTAAGACGAATGCACCAATAGTAAGTTTGTCTGGATAAGAACGTCTGCTAAATGACCATGAAATGAATACACTGCTATGATAACATGGTATTGTTCTGTTGTGATATTAATATGTGCCTGTGTTGGTGCCACCAGGTTCCACCCCACTGCTGGGAGGACAGCCTCCACCCTGGCCTGTGTGAGAGGTGAGTGTGGACAGAATCAATATCACACCAACAAATAGTTGAATCTGTTATGTTTCCACTGGAGGAATAATGGTTTTAACAGGGCCATATTCTCTCACTCTCTCTCCCCCTTATCTCTCCCCAGCCCCCCCTGCCCAATCTATCCACGTGCGCGTGGTGCGTACGGTGGATAAGGGTTCGACGGGCAGTGGCGGCCAGCCGGTGAACGGTACAGCAGTGCGGAGCCCGGAGGAGAAGAGTACAGAGTATGCCGTGTTCGCCCTGGTGCCAATCTTCTGTGTGATGGGACTCCTGGGGATCCTCATCTGTAATATCCTCAAGAAGAAAGGATACAACTGCACTGCTGAGAAGGAGGGAGGAGACGAGGAGAATGCTACACCACAGAAAGATGGTGAGCGAGAGAGAGGAGAGAGACAGAGAGAGAGAGAGACACAGAGAGAGAGAGAGAGACACAGAGAGAGAGAGAGAGAGAGACACAGAGAGAGAGAGACAGAGAGAGAGAGACAGAGAGAGAGAGAGAGACAAAGAGACAGAGAGAGAAAGAGACAGAGAGAGAAAGAGACAGAGAGAGAAAGAGAGAGAGACACAGAGACAGAGAGAAAGAGATACAGGTATCTGGGCTGTGCCTTTTTAGATTTTCTCTTGAATAAGTGTTTTCAAGGGTCCTTACAACAATGCATGAACTGATATTTTGGATGACCAGAGGAGACACCAGGGCCCAGTTTCTCATGACCAGAGGAGACACCAGGGCCCAGTTTTTCATGACCAGAGGAGACACCAGGGCCCAGTTTTTCATGACAAGAGGAGACACCAGGGCCCAGTTTTTCATGGCCAGAGGAGACACCAGGGCCCAGTTTTTCATGGCCAGAGGAGACACCAGGGCCCCGTTTTTCATGGCCCGAGGAGACACCAGGGCCCAGTTTTTCATGGCCCGAGGAGACACCAGGGCCCTGTTTTTCATGGCCCGAGGAGACACTAGGGCCCAGTTTTTCATGGCCCGAGGAGACACCAGGGCCCAGTTTTTCATGGCCCGAGGAGACACCAGGGCCCAGTTTTTCATGGCCCGAGGAGACACCAGGGCCCAGTTTTTCATGGCCCGAGGAGACACCAGGGCCCAGTTTTTCATGGCCAGAGGAGACACCAGGGCCCAGTTTTTCATGGCCCGAGGAGACACCAGGGCCCAGTTTTTCATGGCCAGAGGAGACACCAGGGCCCAGTTTCTCATGACCAGAGGAGACACCAGATAAGGGAGTTAAGGCAATAAATAGGCCATGGTGGCGAAGTAATTACAATATAGCAATTAAACACTGGAATGGTAGATGTGCAGAAGATGAATGTGCAAGTAGAGATACTGGGGTGCAAAGGAACAAGATAAATAAATAAATACCAGTATGGGGATGAGGTAGGTAGATAGATGGGCTGTTTACAGATGGGCTATGTACAGGTGCAGTGATCTGTGAGCTGCTCTGACTGCTGGTGCTTAAAGCTAGTGAGTGAGATATGAGTCTCCAGCTTCAGTGATTTTTGCAGTTCGTTCCAGTCATTGGCAGCAGAGAACTGGAAGGAAAGACGACCAAAGGGAGAATTGGCTTTGGGGGCGACCAGTGAGATATACCTCCTGGAGCGCGTGCTACGAGTGGGTGCTACTATGGTGACCAGTGAGCTGACATAAGGCGGGGCTTTACCTAGCAGAGACTTGTAGATAACCTGTAGCCAGTGGGTTTGGCGACGAGTATGAAGCGAGGGCCAACCAACGAGAGCGTACAGGTCGCAATGGTGGGTAGTGTATGGGGCTTTGGTGACAAAACGGATGGCACTGTGATAGACTGCATCCAGTTTGTTGAGTAGAGTGTTGGAGGCTATTTTATAGATGACATCACCGAAGTCGAGGATCGGTAGGAAGGTCAGTTTTACAAGGGTATGTTTGGCAGCATGAGTGAAGGATGCTTTATTGCGATATAGGAAGCCAATTCTAGATTTAATTTTGGATTGGAGATGATTAATGTGAGTCTGGAAGGAGAGTTTACAGTCTAACCAGACACCTAGGTATTTGTAGTTGTCCACGTATTCTAAGTCAGAGCCGTCCAGAGTAGTGATATTGGACAGGCGGGTAGGTGCAGACAGCGATCGGTTGAAGAGCATGCATTTAGTTTTACTTGTATTTAAGAGCAATTGGAGGCCACGGAAGGAGAGTTGTATGGCATTGAAGCTTGCCTGGAGGGTTGTTAACACAGTGTCCAAAGAAGGGCCGGAAGTATACAGAATGGTGTCGTCTGCGTAGAGGTGGATCAGAGAATCACCAGCAGCAAGAACAACATCATTGATGTATACAGAGAAGAGAGTCGGCCCGAGGATTGAACCCTGTGGCCCCATAGAGACTGCCAGAGGTCCGGACAACAGGCCCTCCAATTTGACACACTGAACTCTTATCAGAGAAGTAGTTGGTAAACCAGGCGAGGCAATCATTTGAGAAACCAAGGCTGTCGAGTCTGCCAATATGAATGTGGTGATTGACAGAGTCAAAAGCCTTGGCCAGGTCAATGAATACAGCTGCACAGTAATGTTTCTTATCGATGGCGGTTAAGATATCGTTTAGGACCTTGAGTGTGACTGAGGTGCACACATGACCAGCTCTGAAACCAGATTGCATAGCGGAGAAGGTATGGTGGGATCCTTTAATGACATACAATCCTGATTTAAGGTTAGATTGGATTACCAAATCCTTATCCCTATCCGGAGGATCAGAATCACATTTTTCAGATTAGAAAACTCCCAATTCTAACATTTAACCCTATCCTATTGTCAAAATTAGATCATATCACTTTACAAAAACTGGGTCTTGACAGTAACCCTGACTCCTCAGACTCTATTTCAAACCTGGCATCTATTTTCAAAGCCTTCCCCCAATATGGGTAACCTAGTTTTAGCTCTTCAATGGTTGCTTAGAAAGGCACACAGCTTTATACGTAAGGGGATACACATGGGCATCGCATGTCCTGTTGCTCACACACTGGGAAGCAGAACACAAGGAGGGCCCTGAAGGAACATACTATTATGTCTCTAAGGGCAGAGAGAAATGAAGGTCCCCCTGGTACAGATGGTAGCTGTGTCACGACTACACCTCTCACGATCACAGGGCACAAACACATCTCTTCTTTCAGCCCTTTTCATAGACAGTAGTCATGTTAGACTATAAGCCATGTAGACAGTGTGGTGGTGGGAACTAAACGCTGTTGTATTAACTCTGACGCTTGGGAATGACACATTCTAACCCCCTACAGGTCAGAGGGCACCTCTCTGGAAATACAATGCATTCCAAATCATACATCACACACACACACACTCCTAATCTGGTTGGCAGTCTCCACCTCCTTGTCTGGTGTTGCTAGTGTCTGTCTCCACCTCTTTGTCTAGTGTTGCTAGTGTCTCAGTCTCCATCTCCTTGTCTGGTGTTGCTAGTAACTCAGGCTCCATCTCCTTGTCTGGTGTTGCTAGTATCTCAGGCTCCATCTCCTTGTCTGGTGTTGCTAGTATCTCAGGCTCCATCTCCTTGTCTGGTGTTGCTAGTATCTCAGGCTCCATCTCCTTGTCTGGTGTTGCTAGTATCTCAGGCTCCATCTCCTTGTCTGGTGTTGCTAGTATCTCAGGCTCCATCTCCTTGTCTGGTGTTGCTAGTAACTGTTCAGTTCAGTTGAGCGTACTAGTGCTTCGTCCGTCTACCGAAAGTTGATGCTGTTGCTATGCAATCTCTTGCTAGCTAGTTAGCATAACACATAACTAGCTAGACATTTTACGACTTCGGGTGTGTTATTAAAGTTAATCTAGAATGCCAGAGTGTGCAAATCCAGAGCGTTATCAGATTGTCTGTTCGTAAATTCATAGCGTTTCACTCTCGGGGCTTACACTGGACGCTCTGGCCGAGGAGGAGGGTTGATCCAAGCGTTCTGACCTCACAACGGCAGTCAAGCACCCAAGCTAACTGGCTAACATTGGCTAGCTTGCTAGCTACTTCCATCACAAATGAGAGAACACCTCACTCTGACCATTTTACTCACCCTAGCAGAGCTGGTTAGGCTGTTTTCATGTTATCTAGAGTGTTGGTGACTGTAACTGTGCTGCTGGCAACAATTGAATTACACTTGTTTTTGCTGACGTTTAGTGACACCGGCCATATTCAACGGGTGTTGTGTGTTCGTAAATTCATCAGTTATTCTGCGCTCTGGCACACTCAGACGAGAGTGCTCTGAAATCGGAGTAGATTGCCAGAATTAACAATGTCGATTGAAAACTCACAACTATACCACTTAGCTAAGAATGACATAAATAATCAAATCAATAAATGCTGGGTAGTTAGTTAGATAGCATATAGTTAATATACTGCCTGGCAAGTTCCATGTATTAGTAGCCAACTAACATTAGGATGGTAACTAGCTAACATACCGGTACATACTGTAATGATATGCGGTTCGTAAGGACAGCGTAGCTAACAAATTGTTAGCCAACACAACGTGTAACGTAACTTATTTGAAAAGTCATTACTTTATTACATTGCTCAACATTTTCTCAACATTTGTCATAATTAGTTAAAGTAATGAATTTGTATCCACTGTCGTCTGACTATTTTTCGCCATTTTCTTCAAATCTGAAAGCGTTGTGAAGCCACGCCCATTTTCAGAAGAATTTGCATTATGGGCCCTAAAAGCACAGAAATAGTCTCCACTGCAAATATACTTTGTATTTTGGTGAATTTAGTATGACATCTGGGAACTTTTAGCATACTAACTATATCCATACTATGACCAATAAGCATACTACATACTCAATTTACATCACAAATAGTACGGTTAGTGAGGTTAGTATGAGTAATGGAACACAGTTCTTGTATTGTGAAACCGTAGCTGCCCTGTAGCATGGAGAAACACCCACCCCTCCTTCTTCTCTATCAATCTATCTCTCCTTTCCCAGATCAATTATTCAATCATTTATTCTCTCCTTTCCTATCTCTCATATCATCCACTTATCCTCTCCTTTCCTATCTCTCCTATCATCTACTTCTCCTTTCCTTTCCTATCTCTCCTATCATCCACTTATCCTCTCCTTTCCTATCTTTCCTCTCTCCTATCATCCACTTCTCTCCTTTCCTATCATCTACTTCTCCTTTCCTATCTCTCCTATCATCCACTTATCCTCTCCTTTCCTATCTCTCCTATCATCCACTCACCCTCTCCTTTCCTATCTTTCCTATCATCTACTTCTCCTTTCCTTTCCTATCTCTCCTATCATCCACTTCTCCTCTCCTTTCCTATCATCTACTTCTCCTTGCCTTTCCTATCTCTCCTATCACCCACTCATCATCTACTTCTACTTCTCCTTTCCTATCTCTCCTATCACCCACTTATCTTCTCCTTTCCTATCTTTCCTATCATCTACTTCAAATCAAATTTATTAATTTATTTATTTTTTATTTATATAGCCCTTCGTACATCAGCTGATATCTCAAAGTGCTGTACAGAAACCCAGCCTAAAACCCCAAACAGCAAGCAATGCAGGTGTAGAAGCACGGTGGCTAGGAAAAACTCCCTAGAAAGGCCAATACCTAGGAAGAAACCTAGAGAGGAACCAGGCTATGTGGGGTGGCCAGTCCTCTTCTGGCTGTGCCGGGTGGAGATTATAACAGAACATGGCCAAGATGTTCAAATGTTCATAAATGACCAGCATGGTCGAATAATAATAAGGCAGAACAGTTGAAACTGGAGCAGCAGCACAGTTAGGTGGAAGTTGAAACTGGAGCAGCAGCATGGCCAGGTGGACTGGGGACAGCAAGGAGTCATCATGTCAGGTAGTCCTGGGGCATGGTCCTAGGGCTCAGGTCCTCCGAGAGAGAGAAAGAAAGAGAGAAGGAGAGAATTAGAGAACGCACACTTAGATTCACACAGGACACCGAATAGGACAGGAGAAGTACTCCAGATATAACAAACTGACCCCAGCCCCCCGACACATAAACTACTGCAGCATATATACTGGAGGCTGAGACAGGAGGGGTCAGGAGACCCCTTTCCTATCTCTCCTATCATCCACTTATCCTCTCATTTCCTATCTTTCCTATCATCTACTTCTCCTTTCCTATCTCTCCTATCATCCACTTCTCCTCTCCTTTCCTTTCCTCTCCATCATATCATCCACTTCTCCTCTTCTCTCTCCCCTCCCTGCTCCATCCCTCTGTGTCAGTGTGTTGCTGTGTGTTTGGACGTGTTCCAGGTCTCAGGTCTTTAGGGTTTACTGTTGCGTGCAGCATTGAGGGCAGCTGCTGCAGTGGTGCAGAGACAGACAGAAAGAGAGAGAATGAGAGAGAGCGAGATGTGGGGGGGGGGGGGTAAAGAGAGGAGGATGGTGTCAAGTGATGGGTAATAGTGAAAAAGAAAAGGAACTATGAAAGATGAAGAGGGGAGAGCGAAGAGCAATACTGGGTGATAGAGGAAATGAGGCAGCAGAGGTTAGAACTCATCTAATTAACATCCCTCCTGTTCATCCATCTATCTCTCTCTCTCCCCTTCTCTCTCTCCTCTCTCTCCCCTACTCTCTCTCTCTCCCCTACTCTCTCTCTCTCCCCTACTCTCTCTCTCTCCCCTTCTCTCTCTCCTCTCTCTGCTCTCGCTCTCTCTCTCTCCCCTACTCTCTCTCTCTCCCCTACTCTCTCTCTCTGTATATATGCTTACATAACAGTGCTGTCTGACAGTGGGCTAGTCCTGAGTGGGCTGAAGAGAAATCCCTTACACCAGCACTTTACTCGTGTGTGTGTGTGTGTGTGTGTGTGTGTGTGTGTGTGTGTGTGTGTGTGTGTGTGTGTGTGTGTGTGTGTGTGTGTGTGTGTGTGTGTGTGTGTGTGTGTGAGAGACACCTTTTCCTATGTCAGTTCTCTTTTAAACTCCACTCAAGGGGAACACTCATTTGAGAACATGGGGTTGTACAAGCTCTACAGAATACGTATCTGCTAGCATTAGCTGGCTGTGATACATATCTGCTAGCATTAGCTGGCTGTGATACATATCTGCTAGCATTAGCTGGCTGTGATAAATATCTGCTAGCATTAGCTGGCTGTGATACATATCTGCTAGCATTAGCTGGCTGTGATACATATCTGCTAGCATTAGCTGGCTGTGGTACATACCTGCTAGCATTAGCTGGCTGTGATACATATCTGCTAGCATTAGCTGGCTGTGATACATATCTGCTAGCATTAGCTGGCTGTGGTACATATCTGCTAGCATTAGCTGGCTGTGGAAACACACAGAGATGGGTCAACTCAGGCTGCTGCTGAGATATTGTTGTCCATGGAGACCAACACACACACTCTAGCAAACACTGAGTGTTGAATGGAGCGTGTAGTGGAGTGAGCTATTCTAGTGCCCCCATCTGATCACCTCTGGTGCTATGGGTTGGTGCCGGTTGCTAGAGAGACATCTATTCTCTGTTGGTTGCTCTCATACATACATACCTTTATCAGAGAGGCTGAATACAGAGCGAGACAGATCGCGAGAGAGAGAGAGATACAAAAATATTTTCTGTGTAGAACGTAAAACACCAAACAATGCATGCAGAGTAGAATTAGGCCGATACCTGCTAATGATCAAAATCCAGAAAAGAGGCCCAAATTCTACAACCACATTAACTGAAGCGATTCCGAAACCTTCCATAACAATGCCATCACCTACAGAGAGATGAACCTGGAGAAGAGTCCCCTAAGCAAGCTGGTCCTGGGGCTCTGTTCACAAACACAAACAGAGCCCCAGGACAGGAACGCAATTAGACCCAATCAAATCATGAGAAAACAAAAAGATTATTACTTGACACATTGGAAAGAATTAAGAAAAAACAGCGCAAAACTGGAATGCTATTTGTCCCTAAACAGAGAGTACACAGTGACAGAATACCTGACCACTGTGACTGACCCAAACTTAAGGAATGCTCAGTGAGCATAGCCTTGTTATTGAGAAAGGCCGCCGTTGGCAGACATGGCTCTCAAGAGAAGACAGGCTATGTGCACACTGATCACAAAATGAGGTGGAAACTGAGCTGCACTTCCTAACCTCCTGCCCAATGTATGACCATATTAGAGACACATATTTCCCTCAGATTACACAGATCCACAACGAATTTGAAAACAAACCCAATTTTGATAAACTCCCATATCTACTGGGTGAAATACCACAGTGTGATGTCATAGCAGCAATATTTGTGACCTGTTGCCACAAGAAAAGGGCAACCAGTGAAGAACAAACACTGTTGTAGGTACAACCCATAATTATGTTTATTAATTTTCCATTTTGTTCTTTAACCATTTGGACATCGTTACAACACTGTAAAAATACAGAATATGACATTTGAAATGTATTTATTCTTTTGGAACTTCTGTGAGTGTAATGTTTACTGTTACTTTTTGTTTATTTCACTTTTGTTTATTGCTTTGGCAATATTAACATATGTTTCCCATGCCAATTTAGCCCTTAAATTGAAATTAAATTAGAGAGAGAGAATTTCAGAACTCCCGAACAGAACGGGAGATTTAGCAAGTTTACTCATCTCTGTTGGTGTGCAACAGACCTACAGTTTTTTCACATACATCACACTGAAGTGTCACTCAAACACATACATCACACCTATTCAAATAGACAAAGACCGTCTTCATGATTTCCTTTGCCTCCTCTTTAATGAAAAGTAATTTTGGTTCAAATCCCTGTGGAATGTTTCCTTATTTCTAAACCCAGTTCAGTCCCTGTCTGGTTCCCCGGTCGGTTACTTAAAAATGGCCTGTCTTTTTCTCTGGGTAGTAATGTTGAATATTTCTCTCCCTCCGTCTCTCTTTCTTTCTCTCTTTCTCCCTCACTCCCTCTGCGCCCCCCCCCCCTCTCTCTCCCCTTCCCTCTCTCTCTCCCCTTCCCCCTCTCTCTCTCTCTCTCTCTCTCTCTCTCTCTCTCCCCTTCCCTCTCTCTCTCCCCTTCCCTCTCTCTCTCCCCTTCCCTCTCTCTCTCCCCTTCCCTCTCTCTCTCTCCCCTTCCCTCTCTCTCTCTCTCTCTCTCTCTCCCATTCCCTCTCTCTCTCTCTCTCTCTCTCTCTCTCTCTCTCTCTCTCTCTCTCTCTCTCTCTCTCTCTCTCTCTCTCCCCTTCCCTCTCTCTCGCTCTCCCTCTCTCTCTCTCTCTCCCTCTCTCTCTCTCTCTCCCCTTCCCTCTCTCTCTCCCCTTCCCTCTCTCTCTCCCCTTCCCTCTCTCTCTCCCCTTCCCTCTCTCTCTCCCCTTCCCTCTCTCTCTCTCCCCTTCTCTCTCTCTCTCTCTCTCTCTCTCTCTCTCTCTCTCTCTCTCTCCCCTTCCCTCTCTCTCCCTCTCTCTCTCTCTCTCTCTCTCTCTCTCTCTCTCTCTCTCCCCTTCTCTCTCTCTCTCTCTCTCTCCCTCTCTCTCTCTCTCTCTCTCTCTCTCTCTCTCTCTCTCCCCTTCTCTCTCTCTCTCTCCCCTTCTCTCTCTCTCTCTCTCTCTCTCTCTCCCCCTCTCTCTCTCTCTCTCCTTCCCTCTCTCTCTGTAGGTAACGCTTGTCCCTACATCGTAGACGATCCTAATGAAGACACCATCAGTGTTCTAGTGCGCCTCATCACAGAGAAGAAAGGTACTAGTTCATTTATGATGACGTCACTGTTTCTGATGATGTCACTGCTTCTGCTTATGTCATAGGCCTGAGCGTAAAGCAACCCCTAGCCTTTACCCCTTCTGTGTTGGTGATCTGAAAGTGAAAATGATGGGTGTAGGCTCTCCTATGCCCATTACAAGGCCAGGTTTAGGCATATTGCCTAGTCTGTTCAGATCTGCAAACACAGAGAGACGTCTCTGCTAATAGGTTTGTGGGTTTTGAAACCACTAACTTCATCAATACGAGATAATAGCCAATTGAGTTTGAGCGCGGTCATCACACTGATCTGATTTCATCCACTGTCAAAAATATCTTCCCTAAAGAATCTCTCTCTCTCTCTGTGTGTGTGTGTGTGTGTGTGTGTGTGTGTGTGTGTGTGTGTGTGTGTGTGTGTGTGTGTGTGTGTGTGTGTGTGTGTGTGCGTGCAATCACTCCTACAGTTATGTATGTAGTAATTCTCGGCAGTATTTGCTGAAGTGCTGTATGTGTTGTAGAGAATGCTGCTGCCCTGGAGGAGCTGCTACTGGAGTACGAGAGTAAACAGATGGCCATCAGCAAAGCCTCCTCAATCAAGTGAGAACCCTATATATAATACATGCATAGACATACCTACCTTAAACAGTGTTCTGCTTAGTCCTATTGGGTGAGAGCAATGCCTGTACTCAGAACCTTCACAAAGTATTCATACCCCTTGACTTATTCTACGTTGTGTTACAGCCTGAAGTCAAAATGGATGACATGTATTTATTGCTCACCCATCTACACAATAATGACTAAGTGAAAATGTGTTTTTAGATTCTTTTTTTGCAAATTTATTGAAAATTAAATACAGACGTATCTCATTGACATAAGTATTCACACCCCTGAGTCAATACTTTGTAGAAGCACCTTTGGCAGTAAATACAACTGTGAGTATTTCTGGATAAGTCTCTAAGAGATTTCCACGTCTCGATTTTGCAACATTAGGCCATTTTTATTTTCTAAATATGTCAAGTTCTGTCAAAATGGCTGTTGGTCATTGTTAGACAGTCATTTTCAGGTGTTGCCATAGATTATCAAGTATATTTAAGACAAAACTGTAACTCGGCCACTCAGGAACATTCACGGTCTTCTTGGTAATCAACTCCAGTGTAGATTTGGCCTCGTGTTTTAGGTTATTGTCCGGCTGAAAGGGAAATGAATCTCCCATTGTCTGGTGGAAAGCAGAGTGAACTAAGTTTTCCTTTAGGATTCAGCCTGTGCTTAGCTCCTTTCCTTTCTTTTTTATCCTGAAAAACTTGACAGTTCTTTAACAATTACAAGCATACCCATAGCACGATGCAGTCACCACTATGCTTGAAAATATGGAGTGGTCCTCAGTAATGTGTTGTGTTGGATTTGCCCCAAACATAGCACATTTGCAGTATTACTTTAGTGCCTTGTTGCAAACAGGATGCATGTTTTTGAATTTCTTATGTACAGGCTTCCTTCTTGTCACTCTGTCATTTAGGTTCGTATTGTGGAGTAACTACAATGTTGTTGATCCATCCTCAGTTTTCTCCTATCACAACCATTAAACTTTGCAACAGTTTTAAAGTCACCATTGGCCTCATGAAATCCCTGAGTGGTTTCCTTCCTCTCCGGCAACTGAGTTAGGAAGGACGTCTGTGTCTTTGTAGTGACTGGGTGTATTGATACACCATCCAAAGTGTCATTAATAACTTAACCATGCTCAAAGGGATATTCAATGTATTTTTATATTTTATTTTTACCTATCTACCAATAGGTGCCCTTCCTTGCCAGGAATTGGTCTTTGTGGTTGAATCTGTGTTTGAAACTTCACAGAAGTTTCAAATTCAACCGAGGGACATTACATATAATTGTAAATGAGGTAGTCATTCAAAAATCATGTTAAACGTTATTGTTGCACACAGGATGAGTTCATGCAACATACACATTCAGAAAAGTCCACTTTAACATTGTGGGTATTGTGAGTAAGCCAGTGACAAAACATCTTTATTCAGGCTCTAACACAACTAAATGTATTCATACATGGTGTTCATGTATTATATCTGTTTCCATGTTATCCATGACTTTCTAGTAGAATAGACCATAATGGTTCATGAGAAAACAGCCTAATCAAGTAATCAATTACCACCAGTTTGAAACCAGAACATTGACAACAAATATATTGTAAAATACATATATTTTCCTTAGTTTGTAGAAAATATTAAAATATATAATCTTCATATTAAAACGCCAGTGGTATTCACTAAGTTGACAGTTTATATTTAGTATAATGATTTACAGCTTTGTCATTCTATTTTTTTATTTTAAAATCATCTTGCTTAATTATTTCATATTTGACATGTGGTAAAGCCTCACAGTGGACCAGAGATAATTAGACACCTGAGATAATCTGAAGTACTCAAAAAGGGCCACTAGATGTTTTGTGATAAATGACAAAAAAAATATTGAAAGATACAAGCATTCTGGTAGCTTACTGGTAAACTTAGAAAGTTTCCAGTAATATCCCCTCCCTTTGAGACCCTATTCCTATGTGAAGACTCAATAGCACATCTAAGCCAAATGAAGTCCGTTAAGATGGTGTGTCATGAAGACATGACAGTTTGAGCTACTCCAGGAAGTGATGTTGCAGGCTAGCTCAGTGCTGCCGCCTCTCATTGAGTAACTCAAGTTAAAGGCCGACCGGGGTACTGCAGGCTACAATTAATCAGGGCTGTCAAACTCCTTCCATGGAGGGCCTAGTGTCTGCTGGTTTTAGTTTTTTACTTTCAATTAAGACCTAGACAACCAGTTGTGGAAAGAGCCTTTCTAATCAGTAACCTTAGTTCATCAATCAAGTGCAAGGGAGGAGTGAAGACACTCGCTCCTCCGTGGAATGATTGTCGTCAAAACATGTTTTTATTTATACGAAGACTGACCACACAGTTTTCTTTTTTCCATTCACTAAAATGGTGGAACCTGTTTTCTGCTAACAATGCCTACAGTAGCGCGGTCGGCCTTGAACTCCTGTGTCTTCACACACACTGACTGACGGGTTCTCTATACCCTGTGCTGTAAAACACAGGTTACAGGACAAGGTGTAAAACACAGGTTACAGGACAGGGTATAGAGAACAGGTTACAGGACAGGGTATAGAACACAGGTTACAGGACAGGGTATAGAGAACAGGTTACAGGACAGGGTATAGAGAACAGGTTACAGGACAGGGTATAGAGAACAGGTTACAGGACAGGGTATAGAGAACAGGTTATAGGACAGGGTATAGAACACAGGTTACAGGACAGGGTATAGAGAACAGGTTACAGGACAGGGTATAGAGAACAGGTTACAGGACAGGGTATAGAGAACAGGTTACAGGACAGGGTATAGAGAACAGGTTATAGGACAGGGTATAGAACACAGGTTACAGGACAGGGTATAGAGAACAGGTTACAGGACAGGGTATAGAACACAGGTTACAGGACAGGGTATAGAACACAGGTTACAGGACAGGGTATAGAACACAGGTTACAGGACAGGGTATAGAGAACAGGTTACAGGACAGGGTATAGAACACAGGTTACAGGACAGGGTATAGAACACAGGTTACAGGACAGGGTATAGAACACAGGTTACAGGACAGGGTATAGAGAACAGGTTACAGGACAGGGTATAGAACACAGGTTATTGGATAGGGTATAGAACACAGGTTACAGGACAGGGTATAGAACACAGGTTACAGGACAGGGTATAGAACACAGGTTACAGGACAGGGTATAGAACACAGGTTACAGGACAGGGTATAGAACACAGGTTATTGGATAGGGTATAGAACACAGGGTATAGGACACAGGTTACAGGACAGGGTATAGAACACAGGGTATAGGACACAGGTTACAGGACAGGGTATAGAACACAGGTTATTGGATAGGGTATAGAACATAGGTTATTGGATAGGGTATAGAACACAGGTTACAGGACAGGGTATAGAACACAGGTTACAGGACAGGGTATAGAACACAGGGTATAGAACACAGGTTATTGGATAGGGTATAGAACACAGGTTACAGGGCAGGGTATAGAACACAGGTTACAGGATAGGGTATAGAACACAGGTTACAGGACAGGGTATAGAGAACAGGTTACAGGACAGGGTATAGAACACAGGTTACAGGATAGGGTATAGAACACAGGTTACAGGACAGGGTATAGAGAACAGGTTACAGGACAGGGTATAGAACACAGGTTACAGGACAGGGTATAGAACACAGGTTACAGGACAGGGTATAGAGAACAGGTTACAGGACAGGGTATAGAACACAGGTTACAGGACAGGGTATAGAACACAGGTTACAGGACAGGGTATAGAACACAGGTTACAGGACAGGGTATAAAGAACAGGTTACAGGACAGGGTATAGAGAACAGGTTACAGGACCGGGTATAGAACACAGGTTATTGGATAGGGTATAGAACACAGGTTACAGGACAGGGTATAGAACACAGGTTACAGGACAGGGTATAGAACACAGGTTACAGGACAGGGTATAGAACACAGGTTACAGGACAGGGTATAGAACACAGGTTATTGGATAGGGTATAGAACACAGGTTATTGGATAGGGTATAGATACAAGGGTATAGGACACAGGTTACAGGACAGGGTATAGAACACAGGGTATAGGACACAGGTTACAGGACAGGGTATAGAACACAGGTTATTGGATAGGGTATAGAACACAGGTTATTGGATAGGGTATAGAACACAGGTTACAGGACAGGGTATAGAACACAGGTTACAGGACAGGGTATAGAACACAGGGTATAGAACACAGGTTATTGGATAGGGTATAGAACACAGGGTATAGAACACAGGTTACAGGACAGGGTATAGAACACAGGGTATAGAACACAGGTTATTGGATATGGTATAGAACACAGGGTATAGAACACAGGTTACAGGACAGGGTATAGAACACAGGTTACAGGACAGGGTATAGAACACAGATAACAGCAGAAGGATATAATGTGCAGCTTAATGGAAACGCCCTTCAGATGTTCTGAAATGTTCTGCTGTTCTCTCCTGTGAGTTTGTGACATTGCCTGTCAGCTTGCGTTCTGGAACGCTCTACATGCTCACACACACACACACACACGCACACAAACACACATACCTTTTCTGTGGTCCAGGGATAACCAGAGGTTAGTGGGGGTCGTTGGGGTCAGAGAAGCATCACAGGACCCTCCCACACAATGGAACAATAGGCAGCTCTGCACTGAGTGGTTTCATAAAGGCTGGGATGGCAGAGCCGCTTGGACACTGTGCATTTTAATAAAGGGAGGCTCTGCCCGTTGCCAGGCGTTTCACTGGTAGGCTAGGGGCTTCAGTAGGCCAAGGGATTCAGTAGGCCAGGGGATTCAGTAGAACAGGGGCTTCAGTAGACCAGGGGATTGAGTAGACCAGGGGATTGAGTAGACCAGGGGCTTCAGTAGGCCAGGGGATTCAGTAGAACAGGGGCTTCAGTAGACCAGGGGCTTCAGTAGGCCAAGGGTTTCAGTAGGCCAGGGGCTTCAGTAGGCCAAGGGTTTCAGTAGGCCAGGGGCTTCAGTAGGCCAAGGGTTTCAGTAGGCCAGGGGATTAGGTAGACCAGGGGCTTCAGTAGACCAGGGGCTTCAGTAGGCCAGGGGCTTCAGTAGGCCAGGGGCTTCAGTAGGCCAGGGGCTTCAGTAGGCCAGGGGATTGAGTAGACCAGGGGCTTCAGTAGACCAGGGGCTTCAGTAGACCAGGGGCTTGAGTAGACCAGGGGATTGAGTAGACCAGGGGATTGAGTAGGCCAGGGAATTCAGTAGACCAGGGGCTTGAGTAGGCCAGGGGATTGAGTAGGCCAGGGATTTCAGTAGGCCAGGGGATTGAGTAGACCAGGGGATTGAGTAGACCAGGGGCTTCAGTAGGCCAAGGGTTTCATTAGGCTAGTGGGGTTGGTTTCTGAAGAGGGCGATGTAGTTGGACAGAAACCAGATGTGAGGTATTGCTGTCTGTCCCTACCCTATTACACACACACGCCAAAACCATGTAAATGTGTGTGTTTTGCATGTGAGAAGCACTATGGTCATTTCCCCGTCTGTGCATACCTGCTTGTGTGTGTGTGTGTGCCTGCATACCTGCTCATACATGTTCTCTCTCTCTCTCTCCCAACTCCAGGTTCCCAGTGCTGTCTCCGTTGACTCATTTCCTCTCCTTACCCAGACTATGTCCTCACCAGTCTCACCTCCACACCATCTCTGGTCTGTCTGGCCTGTCTGGCCCCCGACACGGCTACTGCTGCTCCCGCTGTGCCCAGAAGAAATGGCCCCCCCATCCTCCTGCCCCCCCTCGGCCCCCTCAAACCCCCAAAGTTCCTCCTGACACCCCTCAAACCCCCTCAGTCTCTCCTGTTACCCCCTCTGGACCTCCAGACCCTCCAGAAGACCCCTCTCCTGCCCCCCGTGGACACACACCACTCCACCACTAAGATCTCCCAGAAGCCCAGGGCTGGGTCAGGGTTACTCCCTGAAGGGAAGTGGAGGATTCCTGGGGAGGTGACCCGGTCTGTTGGGAGGTGAGGATGGAAACACACACATACTGTTGCTAAGTGTGAGCATTGTGTACATACAGTTGAAGTCGAAAGTTTACATACACCTTAGCCAAATACATTTAAACCCAGTTTTTCACAATTCCTGACATTTAATCCTAGTAAAAATTCCCTGTCTTAGGTCAGTTAGGATCACCACTTTACTTTAAGAATGTGAAATGTTAGAATAATAGTAGAGAGAATTATATATTTCAGCTTTTATTTATTTCATCACATTCCCAGTGGGTCAGAAGTTTACATACACTCAATTAGATATTTGGTAGCATTGCCTTTAAATTGTTGGGTCAAATGTTTTGGGTAGCCTTCCACAAGCTTCCCACAATAAGTTGGGTGAATTTTGGCCCATTCCTCCTGACAGAGCTGGTGTAACTGAGTCAGGTTTGTGGGCCTCCTTGCTCGCAAACACTTTTTCAGTTCTGCCCACACAGTTTCTATGGGATTGAGGTCAGGGCTTTGTGATAGCCACTCCAATACCTTGACTTTGTTGTCCTTAAGCCATTTTGCCATAACTTTGGAAGTATTCTTGGGGTCATTGTCCATTTGGAAGACCCATATGCGACCAAGCTTTAACTTCCTGACTGTCTTGAGATGTTGCTTCAATATATTCACATAATTTTCCTTCTCATGATGTCATCTATTTTGTGAAGTGCACCAGTCTCTCCTGCAGCAAAGCACCCCCACAACATGATGCTGCCACCCCCCTGCTTCACGGTTGGGATGGTGTTCTTCAGCTTGCAAGCCTCCCCCTTTTTCCTCCAAACATAACGATGGTCATTATGGCCAAACAGTTATATTTTTTTTCATCAGACCAGAGGACATTTCTCTAAAAAGCACAATCTTTGTCCCAATGTGCAGTTGAAAACCGTAGTCTGGCTTTTTTATGGCGGTTTTGGAGCAGTGGCTTCTTCCTTGCTGAGCGGCCTTTCAGGTTATGTCGATATAGGACCCGTTTTACTGTGGATATACAGTGGGGCAAAACTGTATTTAGTCAGCCACCAATTGTGCAAGTTCTCCCACTTAAAAAGATGAGAGAGGCCTGTAATTTTCATCATAGATACACTTCAACTATGACAGACAAAATGAGAAGAAAGCAATCCAGAAAATCACATTGTAGGATTTTTTATGAATTTATTTTCAAATTATGGTGGAAAATAAGTATTTGGTCAATAACAAAAGTTTATCTCAATACTTTGTTATATACCCTTTGTTGACAATGACAGAGGTCAAACGTTGACTCAAATGATGTAAATTATCCTATCAGACACTTCTAAAGCCATGACATAATTTTCTGTAATTTTCCAAGCTGTTTAATTAAAGGCACAGTCAACTTAGTGTATGTAAACTTCTGACCCACTGGACTTGTGATACAGTGAAATAATCTGTCTGTAAACAATTGTTGGAAAAATGACTTGTGTCATGCACAAAGTAGATGTCCTAACCGACTTGCCAAAACTATAGTTTGTTAACAAGAAATTTGTGGAGCGGTTGAAACTTCTGACAGAGTCAGGGCGGTTAAACTTCAGACTTCAACTGTACGTAGGCATATCCATGCACCGTATATCCATGCACCGTATATCCATGCGCCGTATATCCATGCACCGTATATCCATGCGCCGTATATCCATTCACCATATATATCCATGCACCGTATATATCCATGCACCGTATATCCATGCGCCGTATATCCATGCACCGTATATCCATGCACCGTATATCCATGCGCCGTATATCCATGCGCCGTATATCCATGCACCGTATATATCCATGCACCGTATATCCATGCACCGTATATCCATGCGCCGTATATCCATTCACCATATATATCCATGCACCGTATATACCCATGCACCGTATATATCCATGCACCGTATATATCCATGCACCGTATATATCCATGCACCATATATATCCATGCACCATATATATCCATGCACCATATATATACATGCACCGTATATCCATGCACCGTATATCCATGCACCGTATATATCCATGCACCGTATATATCCATTCACCGTATATATCCATGCACTGTATATATCCATGCACAGTATATATCCATGCACCGTATATCCATGCACCAATCTTCCGTTTGGTTGACAGGTTTCAGGTGGCTCAGATTCAGGAGCAGAGGCCTGGTTCCGTGGAGATGACGTTCTGCCCAGAGTTGAGTGACTCAGACTCAGTGGAGGATTCAGCTCTGCTGGGGGCGAACAAGTCATCCTCGTCATCATCCTCACCAGCTGCCAGGGGTACACAGGAGGTGATGGTTACTTCCTGTCTTGCTGATACTCCCTCTCGTTTTATTTTCACCTCCTCTCTTCCTCTTTCCAGTCCACAGAACAATCTGCTTCTTGAGTTCTCTCAGGAGACCCTGGCAGCACACAGAGGAGATCATATTCTTCTAGTGACTGCTGAATTATGGAATAGTAACACATTGCCTGTCATTGTGGTGCTGGGAAGAACTCCCTCAACAACACACACACACTCCATAGTTAATCATCAGTGACAAAAACACACACGTCTAGCTCAGCACGTTTAAACGTGACACACTTACGGTTTGTCAGTGCTGACGAGTGAATGAATTAAATTGTATTTTTGCATCAAATTGCCAGTTGGCATCCCATCCCTGACAGTTAGTGAGGAAGCTACTGGCCCCTGGTGGTGACATTGGGAACACACACACACACCACCTCTCAAGTCCTGCCTGTAAGTCACATTCCCATGAAGCAACATCCTGTGAGTCAACGATCAACCATTCTAATAATCTCTCTCTCTCGCTCTCTGTCTCTCTCTCTGTCTGTCTCTCTCTGTCTCTCTGTCTCTCTCGCTCTCTCTGTCTCTCTCTCTCTCTGTCTCTCTCCTATCTGTCTCTCTCTTATCTGTCTCTCTTATCTGTCTCTCTCTCTCTCGCTGTCTCTCTCCTCTCTGTCTCTCTCTCTCTGTCTCTCTGTCTCGCTCTCTCTCTCTCTGTCTCTCGCCTATCTGTCTCTCTCTCTGTCTCTCTCTCTCTCGCTCTCTCTCTTTCCATCTCTCTCTCTCTCTTTCCACTTGCTCTCTCTCTTACAGGTTAACAGCTAAACATTCGCAGAGAGGAATGCTGGGTAAAAATAACTCTACCTCGCTGATCGATGGATGTGATGGGATTCCAAAATGGCGACCAGAGAAGTTGTGATTTGGGAAGTTAGCCTGGGTGCTTGTTGGGAAGTTAGCCTGGGTGCCAGACAAAGGGAAACCCTTGTATTTTTAACACAAACAAGTTGTATCTATTCCTATTGTCTTTAGAGGCAGGGAGAAGAGAGGAGGACAAATTATGAATTAACCCAACCGTGTGGTCAACACAGTCTGCACTCGACACTGTGCAATACACACACACACACACACACACACACACACACACACACACACACACACACACACACACACACACACACACACACACACACACACACACACCTACACACACACACCTACACACACACACCTACACACACACCTACACACACACACACCTACACACACACCTACACACACACATCCACCTACACACACACCTACACACAAACACACACCCACCTACACACACACACACACCTACACACACACACACACACACCTACACACACACACACACACACACACACACACCTACACACA
Organism: Oncorhynchus kisutch; assembly: GCF_002021735.2. Taxonomy (NCBI): domain Eukaryota; kingdom Metazoa; phylum Chordata; class Actinopteri; order Salmoniformes; family Salmonidae; genus Oncorhynchus; species Oncorhynchus kisutch. The sequence continues at coordinate 81,981,510 of NC_034188.2, read as the reverse complement.
CACACACGCCCACCTACACACGCACACACACACCCACCTACACACACACACACACACACACACACCCACCTACACACACACACACACACACACACACACACACACACACACACCTACACACACACACACACCTACACACACACACACACACACACACACACACACACCTACACACACACATCCACCTACACACACACACACACACACCTACACACACACACACACCCACCTACACACGCACACACACACCCACCTACACCTACACACACACACACACACACCCACCTACACACCTACACACACACACACACACACACACCTACACACACACACACACACACACACACCTACACACACACACACCTACACACACACACACACACACACACACACACACACACACACACCTACACACACACACACACCCACCTACACACGCACACACACACCCACCTACACCTACACACACACACACACACACACCCACCTACACACCTACACACACACACACACACACACACACACACACACACACACCTACACACACACACACCTACACACACACACACACACACACACACCTACACACACACACACCTACACACACACACACACACACACACACACACACACACACACACACCTACACACACACACACACCTACACACACCCACACACACACACACACCTACACACACACACACACACACACACACCTACACACACACACACACACACACACACACACACACACACCTACACACACACACACACACACACACACACCTACACATACACCTACACACACACACACACACACACACACACGCACACACACACCTACACACACACACACACACACCTACACACACCTACACACACACCTACACACACACACCTACACACACACACACGGGGGTAGGCCTACACACATAGAACACATACAAAAAAGAACAAGTATTATTCTAGGAAACGACTCCAATTTGTAGTGTAGAGAACTTTTAATCATTTTTCTAACACTTTCAGCTGTTTTGACTTGTTATATTTGAAACGCTGATTAGCGTAAGTTTTAGGCCTTCTTGATAATGTTGAATGTAGTCTCCAACATTGATAGAGAGACATAATAATATACAAACAGCATGAACTTCATGTTGTACTCTTTAGCTCTTATAGATGGCATTTAACTTCATTTAGTTTCTGATTAAAGTTGAACATGTGGTAACAGCAGTGTAAATGACTGTATATATGTACATAGGGCTGTGAATATTGAAACTCTTAGATTTGACCAGAGGAGGGTCGGACAGCGACAGGGAGAGAGTCAGGGAGAGAGTCAGGGAGGAGGTCAGGGAGAGAATCAGGAAGAGAGTCAGGACGGAGTCGGGGACAAGGTCAGGACAAAGTCAGGACAGAGTCAGGGTCAGGGACAGGAACAGAGTCAGGGACAGAGTCAGGGACAGAGTCAGGGACAGGACAGTCAGGAACCGCGTCAGTCAGGGACAGGACAGAGTCAGTCAGGGACAGGACAGAGTCAGTCAGGGACAGGACAGAGTCAGGGACAGGACAGTCAGGGACAGCGTCAATCAGGGACAGGGTCAGGAACCGAGTCAGGGACAGCGTCAGTCAGGGACGGGACAGGACAGTCAGGAACAGCGTCAGTCAGGGACGGGACAGGACAGTCAGGTACAGGACAGTCAGGGACAGGGTCAGGAACCGAGTCAGGGACAGCGTCAGTCAGGGACAGGACAGGACAGTCAGGGACAGCGTCAGTCAGGGACAGCGTCAGTCAGGGACAGGACAGTTAGGGACAGGACAGTCAGGGACAGGGTGTGGGTTTGCCAGTAGTTTGCAGTGCCTCTTTTGACGCACTTAAGTATGTCCCAGGCATTTTCGGGGAGATGTGCTTTGTCCTGTGACTTCCTCTCTCCTGGCGTGTCACATCTAGGATCAGTTGACCCTCCCAGCTACACTGACCATTGATCAGTGGCATCCTACTCCATGTGGCACTTAGCTCAAACCATGACCTCACTTCCTGCCTTGTGACAATTGCCTTTCAACAAACAGACTAAGTTATTAGGATAATCAACAAGTCTCTTTTGCCCCCACAGATAAAGCACTACAGATGTATTATTCATTCCGTTTTCAGTCAACTGTTATTACATATTGCTACGCACACAAACACACACACACACACACACACACACACACACACACACACACACACACACACACACACACACACAAACTGTCTTACTCCTCCAAGGAGAGCATGCAGACAGACACTATCATCTCTGGGTAATCTGAATAAAAACTGTATTCTCAGTCCTCCTAAAGGGAACTACATTATCATAGGAATATTTAGACTTTGACCACCTCAATGTCATTCCTTCAGCTGCATTTCAAGTGTTTTTACTTCAGTTGTTTGTTATTTGAATAGATTTCCGAGTAGTGGCTGACGTAGCTGCTTCACTGTGGAACCACTTTGGGTTTTGCAGTTGACATTTGATAAAGGGAGGATGATGATCAGGATCTAGTTGAACAATTTTTTAGATTCTGTATGTTGGCTGTTTTTGCCGTTTAGAACCATTGTCTGGATTTGATCATTTCTATTGGTTGAACATGTCCATGTTTTTATCTGATTTATTAGAACATGTTATAAACTGAAGTGTTGCAGAAAGGAAAACAACTCATCTTCTTTACATTGTAGATTGTATTTATTATGATATTGCATTTTTCTCTATGATATTTCTACTCTTGAAATAAATGAGCGGTTTATTTTGACTGGTCTGCGTGTGGTTTGTGTTATAATGCATGAACTTCCCACGGTAAACACGCGTGTGAGTCTATATGAGCCCACGGTAAACACGCGTGTGAGTCTATATGAGCCCACGGTAAACACGCGTGTGAGTCTATATGAGCTCACGGTAAACACGCGTGTGAGTCTATATGAGCCCACGGTAAACACGCGTGTGAGTCTATATGAGCCCATGGTAAACACGCGTGTGAGTCTATATGAGCCCACGGTAAACACGCGTGTGAGTCTATATGAGCCCACGGTAAACACGCGTGTGAGTCTATATGAGCCCACGGTAAACACGCGTGTGAGTCTATATGAGCCCACGGTAAACACGCGTGTGAGTCTATATGAGCCCACGGTAAACACGCGAGTCTATATGAGCCCATGGTAAACACGCGTGTGAGTCTATATGAGGGCCCAAAAAATAAAGGCTGTCGACAAACATTGATCAAATCTGGATGATGTTGACAACCATTGATTATGACATGGATGATGTCGACAAACATTGATCCACTATCAGCACAGTAAATTGACAGGATGTTAAGTGAGCCTTTGGTGCCTTCTACTGCAGTACGGGAAATCTTCGCACAACTAAATACACTGAACAAAAATATAAACGCAACACGTAAAGTGTTGGTCCCATATTTCATGACCTGAAATAAAAGATACCAGAAATGTTCCACAGGCACAAAAAGCTTTTTTTCGCAAATGTTGTCCACAAATTTACATACCTGTTATTGAGCATTTATCCTTTGCCAAGATAATCCATCCACCTGACAGGTGTGGCATATCAAGAAGCTGATCAAACATCATGATCATTACACAGATGCACCTTGTGCAGAGACAATAAAAGGCCCCCTAAAATGTGCAAATTTGTCACACAACACAGCGTCACTGATGTCTCAAGTTTTGAGGGAGCGTGCAATTGGCAGGCTGACCATGAATGTCCACCAGAGCTGTTGCAATACAATTTAATGATAATTTCTCCAATGTGATTTTAGAGAATATGGCAGTACGTCCAACCGGCCTCAAACCACAGACCACGTGTAATCACTCTGCTGCAGAGGATAAGTTCATTACAGTTATCTGCACCTCAGAAATTGCAGCCCAAATAAATGCTTCACAGAGTTCAAGTAACAGACACATCTCAACATCAGCTGTTCAGAGACTGCGTGAATCAGGACTTCATGGTCGAATTGCTGCAAAGAAAACACTACTAAAGGACACCAATAATAAGAAGAGACTTGCTTGGGCCAAGAAACACGAGCAATGGACATTAGGCCTGTGGAAATCTGTCCTTTGGTCTGATGAGTCCAAATTTGAGATTTTTGGTTCCAACCTCCGTGTCTTTGTGAGACGCAGAGTAGGTGAACGGATGATCTTCGCAAGTGTGGTTCCCACTGTGAAGCATGGAGGAGGAGGTCTGATGGTGTGGGGGTCCTTTGCTGGTGACACTATGTGATTTATTTAGAATTCAAGGCACACTTACCCAGCATGGCTACCACAGCGTTCTGCAGTGATACGCCATCCCATCTGTTTTGTGCTTAGTGGGACTATCATTTGTTCTTCAACAGGACAATTACCCAACACACCTCCAGACTGTGTAAGGGCTATTTGACTGAGAAGGAGAGTGATGGAGTGCATCAGATGACCTGGCCTCTACAATCACCTGACCTCAACTCATTTGAGATGGTTTGGGATGAGTTGGACCGCAGAGTGACAGAAAAGCAGCCATGATTTGTTGGATTTTGTTTAATTTGTTTAAAATTTTTTAGGTTGCTACATGATTCCCATATGTGTTATTTCATAGTTTTGATGTCTTCACTATTATTCTACCCTGTAGATAATAGTAGAAATAAAGAATACCCCTTGAATGAGTAGGTGTTCTAAACTTTTGCCTGGTACTGTATATAAAAAATAATACTATATATGAATAAAAAAAAAATTGTTATTCAAGTATAAATTACCAAAGTTATGATAGATTGCTATAGATTTTTTTGTTAATTACCAAAATTACTGAAGATTCTGGTAACTTTGGTAAATTACAGGTAGCTTTGTTTAAGCATAAGTTTTTCCCTGTAATTTGTAGTCGTGCCAGCAGTGAGCCTGTGTTGCTTCTATAAAACTATCTGGATTATATCCAGCACCATCTGTGTGTCTTTGGGATGTTAATTAATGATTTAAGACACACCCTAGATCCTGTCCAAGTCATGCCTGGGCCTGAATCTCTTTCTCTGACAGCTCTCAAGAGGAGGTCCTCTTCAGACTGACTTACAGTCTGTGTGTGGTGTATGCATTTCTGAAGATAGCTTTGTTAGATACACTACAATCAGTGGCCCCTAAAGATATAATAACTGTCTATTGTGATTACAATAGTGATTAGAATATCACTAACATCACTATCATGTTTTTACAGCATATATGCTCTCTACACTGTCAGCATCAACCAGTGTAAATCTCTCTGCCGTTAGCTAAGGAAGCTAAGTCAGATTTCAATCAATGAGTTACTGTATACCCCTCTCACTTTCAAGTAATACGTCTGGTATTTGTATTATATGTGAAATCTCCTGTTATTTACCAGTCAGGGATAAAACATTCAATAAAATATGCCCACTTTGTTTGCCACCGTTCATTTTCTTTCAAACAGTCGTCATCCCATAGAATTAGGAATAGTAGGATCTCTATGGGTCATCCGATCCGCATCGGATAATGATATTCAGTTCAAAGGAGTCAGTTATCAAATCAAATGTGTTTATATAGACCTTCTTACATCAGCTGATATCTCAAAGTACTGTACAGAAACCCAGCCTAAATCCCCAAACAGCAAGGAATACAGGTGTAGAAGCACGGTGGCTAGGAAAAACTCCCTAGAAAGACCAAAACCTAGGAAGAAACCTAGAGAGGAACCAGGCTATGAGGGGTGGCCAGTCCTCTTCTGGCTGTGCCGGGTGGAGATTATAACAGAACATGGCCAAGATGTTCAAATGTTCATAAATGACCAGCAGGGTCAAATCATCCATCCAGTGTCTTTGTCCAACTGTGTTCTCTCCATTCCAATGGAATACACAATGTGTTCCATAGCTATTCAGATAATAGATTGATCTTCCTGTCGGTCAGAGCTGTGTTGAGAGTGCCCCCGTCACGCTTCCTGGTTTCATTTGTGATGCCCTGCTTCTGTTAGTGAAGTTTCTACGGAAACCCTGTCCAGCCATGAAGTAGAGGATGGGATCCACACAGCTGTTGGCGCTGGCCAGGGGGCGTGTCACCTTATAGGCCATGCTGGACACCTTCAGCAGCTCACAGCTCACCTGGGGATGAATAAAAACTCTAATGATTTAAACATTAATTCTGTTGACAATGTGCCTTTTAAAGAGCAACTGCCTTTAAAAAGCAGCAAATCCCTTTGAAAACGACCTATGACGCATCCCTTTGAAAACGACCTATGACGCATCCCTTTGAAAACAACCTATGTGGCATCCCTTTGAAAACAACCTATGACGCATCCCTTTGAAAACAACCTATGACGCATCCCTTTGAAAACGACCTATGACGCATCCCTTTGAAAACAACCTATGTGGCATCCCTTTGAAAACAACCAATGTGGCATCGATGACAGATTTCTTGAATTATCTTAGATTCCTTCACGTGCCAATCGGCATGTTCAGTGGCTCTTTAAAGGCAATGTTACCGGGCTCGCAGAGATCATACTTAAGTTCAATGCTGCAAATGTCGTCTCCGTAGTGGAAATTACATTTAAATGTCAATGACCTTTGAATCCCAGCCTATACAAGTATAATGACAATATCAACAACAACAATCATAATAGCAGTGGTTAAATTGAGCCTGAGCTACCTGGAACTCCAGCATCTTGGGTGACAGGGAGAGCTACCTGGAGCCAGACTCCTGCATCTTGGGTGAAAGGGAGAGCTACCTGGAGCCAGACTCCTGCATCTTGGGTGAAAGGGAGAGCTTCCTGGAGCCAGACTCCTGCATCTTGGGTGAAAGGGAGAGCTACCTGGAGCCCGACTCCTGCATCTTGGGTGACAGGGGGAGCTACCTGGAACTCCAGCATCTTGGGTGACAGGGAGAGCTACCTGGAGCCAGACTCCTGCATCTTGGGTGAAAGGGAGAGCTACCTGGAGCCAGACTCCTGCATCTTGGGTGAAAGGGAGAGCTACCGGAGCCCGACTCCTGCATCTTGGGTGGCAGGGAGAGCTACCTGGAGCCAGACTCCTGCATCTTGGGTGACAGGGAGAGCTACCCGGAGCCAGACTACTGCATCTTGGGTGACAGGGAGAGCTACCTGGAGCCAGACTCCTGCATCTTGGGTGACAGGGAGAGCTACCTGGAACTCCAGCATCTTGGGTGACAGGGAGAGCTACCTGGAGCCAGACTCCTGCATCTTGGGTGAAAGGGAGAGCTACCTGGAGCCAGGCTCCTGCATCTTGGGTGAAAGGGAGAGCTACCCGGAGCCCGACTCCTGCATCTTGGGTGACAGGGAGAGCTACCTGGAGCCAGACTCCTGCATCTTGGGTGAAAGGGAGAGCTACCCGGAGCCCGACTCCTGCATCTTGGGTGACAGGGAGAGCTACCTGGAGCCAGACTCCTGCATCTTGGGTGAAAGGGAGAGCTACCTGGAGCCAGACTCCTGCATCTTGGGTGAAAGGGAGAGCTACCTGGAGCCAGACTCCTGCATCTTGGGTGACAGGGAGAGCTACCTGGAACTCCAGCATCTTGGGTGACAGGGAGAGCTACCTGGAGCCAGACTCCTGCATCTTGGGTGACAGGGAGAGCTACCTGGAACTCCAGCATCTTGGGTGACAGGGAGAGCTACCTGGAGCCAGACTCCTGCATCTTGGGTGAAATGGAGAGCTACCTGGAGCCAGACTCCTGCATCTTGGGTGAAAGGGAGAGCTACCCGGAGCCCGACTCCTGCATCTTGGGTGACAGGGAGAGCTACCTGGAGCCAGACTCCTGCATCTTGGGTGAAAGGGAGAGCTACCTGGAGCCAGACTCCTGCATCTTGGGTAAAAGGGAGAGCTACCTGGAGCCAGACTCCTGCATCTTGGGTAAAAGGGAGAGCTACCTGGAGCCAGGCTCCTGCATCTTGGGTGACAGGGAGAGCTACCTGGAGCCAGACTCCTGCATCTTGGGTGACAGGGAGAGCTACCTAGAACTAGACTCCTGCATCTTGGGTGAAAGGTGAAGCCAGGCAGAGCCTTTAAAAGCGTAGGATTCCAGTGGTTGTGGTACTGTACCTGGGAGGGATCCATCTGCTCCAGGTATCTGAGGGAGTAGTACAGACTTCTGGTCAGGTGGAAGGGTAGGAAACACAGCATGAACACTGCTAACACGATGATTATCATCTTCACAGACTTGTGTTTGGAGCGATGAGCAGCGAGCCCCCCGACTCCCCTCGACTGGCTCCCTCCTGCCCCCCAGGTGGGCTCCAGAAGCTTCCTCACCATCAGTCCATAGCACACCATCACCACCATGAAAGGGAAGGCAAACATCAGGACAGACACCACCGAGCTGTACACCAGGAAGTCATGAAATAACTCTGGACTGGATGTGTCGAAACACACCCTCTCTGTCCCCTCGTCCCTGGTGCGTGAGAAGTAGAGCACAGGAGCCTGGCACATCAACACACACGCCCACACCGCCGCAGACACCAGCCGGGCTCTCCGGGAGCTGACCCAGCTCAGTGACCTCATCGGGTAGCACACACCCAGGAAGCGGTGCAGGCTGATGCAGCACAGGAACAGGATGGAACCGTAGAGGTTAGCGTAGAACAGGAAGCGGATGAGTTTGCAGAACGGCTCGCTGAAGGGCCAGTCGTTCTCGTCGGCGTAGTAGTAGATTAGGAAGGGTAGGGTGAGGATGTAGAGGGTGTCGCACACTGTCAGGTTGAACATGTACACCGTGGAGGGCTTCCAGCGTTTTGTACGGAACAGGATCACGTACATGGCCGTGACATTCAGGGCTAGGCCAATCACGAAGACCAGAGTGTAGCTGACAGGAAGCAGGATGTACTTGAAGTCCTCCTTGAATTGACAGCGCCAGCTGTGCCCGCTGCTCTCATTTGTTGAGTGGTTGGCGAAGGTAGCCATCTTTGTTCATAAACAGATCTGAGGAGGATACAGATGTTAACTAATATGCGCCCACACACCCACACGCCCACACACCCACACACCCACACACCCACATACAGAATGAGAGAGAGGAGACAAGTGTGATAGTAAATATCAACTGTACTAGCCACTTGTATAACACTCCACAGTAAAGCTAAAGGAGTACCAATGTCTCTGTTGACTTCAAATTGTATTGGTCACATTCACATGGTTAGCAGATGTTAATGTGAGTGTAGCGAAATGCTTGTGCTTCTAGTTCCCGACAATGCAGTAATATATAACAAGTAATCTAACAAATTCACAACAACTACGCATGCATGAAGGCACATGCTGGAAGCAGAAGCTCATTTCGACATAATACCCATAATTCCTTCATTTGTATCTTTCCTCAATCCCCTTACGAGTCCAAGTTCAGAGAGGGATGGAGTGGAGGAAGTTGGATGTTTTGTCCTTAGATAGTGATAGATGTTATAGCTGTTCCAACAGGTTTGGATCCCACAGAGAGTTAATGATTCATCAGGAAGTTATTGTCCTATTTTCACAGGTTCCGAGCATGGTGACAGGATATGATAACTAAGGTTGCACAAGGAAGGTATATTACTGAAAACGTTCAAAGTTTACCAGTAAACTCGAGTTTTGATATCTTTGAAGGATTTTATGTAAAATATATGAAATAAATAAATAAGATGACTTTAAAATAAGATATACAAATGACAAAACTGTAAAACATCCTAAATATAAACTGTCAACTTAGTGAATACCACTGCTGTTCAACATTAGGGTTTCAGCATGAAATATCCTTCAAAGTCCTTTGAACTTTGATTTATTTAACTATGTCAGTATATATTTGTTGTCAATGTTTTGGGTCAAACTGGTGGTAGTTGTGAGTAAAGTCAATAGTTGGAAAAGTTGCAGAGTTAATAAAAAATAATGCCATTGTTGACTAGATGCTTCTGTCATTAATTAGGCCATTTTCTCTGGAACCATATGCTCTGTCTACTAGAAACTCATAAACAATATGGATACAGATATAATGAATTAATACTATATATGAATACATTTTCTTAAGTTATTCAAGTATAAAATACCAAAGTTACAATAGATTACTATAGATTTTCTGTTAATCACCACAATTACTGAAGATTCTGGTGAAGTTGGTAGTTTTGCAACCTTAATGATAACACAGAGAAATACACATGGTGTGGTACAGCAACACATGGCATGGTACAGCAACACATGGCATGGTACAGCAACACATGGCGTGGTACAGCAACACATGGCGTGGTACAGCAACACATGGCATGGTACAGCAACACATGGCGTGGTACAGCAACACATGGCATGGTACAGCAACACATGGCATGGTACAGCAACACATGGCGTGGTACAGCAACACATGGCATGGTACAGCAACACATGGCATGGTACAGCAACACATGGCATGGTACAGCAACACATGGCGTGGTACAGCAACACATGGCATGGTAAAGCAACACATGGCATGGTACAGCAACACATGGTACAGCAACACATGGTGTGGTACAGCAACACATGGCATGGTACAGCAACACATGGTACAGCAACACATGGCATGGTACAGCAACACATGGCATGGTACAGCAACACATGGTACAGCAACACATGGCATGGTACAGCAACACATGGCATGGTACAGCAACACATGGCATGGTACAGCAACACATGGTAAAGCAACACATGGTACAGCAACACATGGCGTGGTACAGCAACACATGGCATGGTACAGGAACACATGGCATGGTACAGCAACACATGGCGTGGTACAGCAACACATGGTACAGCAACACATGGCGTGGTACAGCAACACATGGTACAGCAACACATGGCGTGGTACAGCAACACATGGCGTGGTACAGCAACACATGGCGTGGTACAGCAACACATGGCATGGTACAGAAACACATGGCATGGTACAGAAACACATGGCATGGTACAGCAACACATGGTACAGCAACACATGGTACAGCAACACATGGCATGGTACAGAAACACATGGCGTGGTACAGCAACACATGGTACAGCAACACATGGCGTGGTACAGCAACACATGGCGTGGTACAGCAACACATGGCGTGGTACAGCAACACATGGCATGGTACAGAAACACATGGCGTGGTACAGCAACACATGGTACAGCAACACATGGCGTGGTACAGCAACACATGGTACAGCAACACATGGCGTGGTACAGCAACACATGGCGTGGTACAGCAACACATGGCATGGTACAGAAACACATGGCATGGTACAGCAACACATGGTACAGCAACACATGACATGGTACAGCAACACATGGCATGGTACAGCAACACATGGCATGGTACAGCAACACATGGTACAGCAACACATGGCATGAATATATTGTTACGTTCCCCAGTTTCTGTGTTGTGGGTTTGTGTATCATATGTATGTGTGTATTTCAGGAAATGGATTCCTGGATACAATCAAGCAGCTGATTGGTCAGCCCCATTGCAGATTGGAGCATTGATCCCGCCCTCTCGTTAGGGGATACAGCTGTCGGCAATTACTGACTCCTGCCGGCAGCTTGAAAAGCCAGAGTACCTTTGTTAGGAGAGAGAGCTTATTGGATGTCCTGTGTTGGTTGTTACTCAGAGACAGTTTTGTTGAAAGTATTTGTAGCCGCTACTTCTGAGTTATGTCTGTGCCAATAGGACTCAGTGTTTTTCATTATTGAAATTGTTCCCTTTACATGAGTAATTATTCTGTTTTTGTTCCCTGGGGGAGGGGAAGGCACCTTGGGAGTGTTTAGGCAAGAGGCCTGTGGCCATACATGTACCCGTGGAACGTACTCTGTCTATGCCACTAGGTAAGACCTGGGCAGGCCACCCCCTGTATTGTGGTTAGCGCGCCAGGAGGCGTTAAGAGTAAGTAAGTGTGTAGGAGAGGGGGCTCATTAACTTTTACTTTCTTTGTTTCTTTGTTCCATCCAGCCCCTTTTCCCTGAATTACTGTGTAAAGGAAGACTAAATTCCCTGTAAACGGTAATATTCTCTGCCTCTGTCATCCTTACCTACAATCACATATCTCTTTCACTCCACGGGGAGTTGAGTGTAGCAGGGTGTGGCGTTCCCCCCCCCCCCCTCCAAGAGGCGTGTGTAACAGTTTTATAACACAGAGACACACGCACACATAGATCGAGGGTGGTGCAATTCTTTTCCATCAACAGACGTCTGTATAGGCCTGTTAAGGTCTGTTAATACAGGACTAGTAAAGGTCTGTTAATACAGGACTAGTAAAGGTATGTTAATACAGGACTAGTAAAGGTATGTTAATACAGGACTAGTAAAGGTATGTTAATACAGGACTAGTAATACAGGACTAGTAAAGGTATGTCAATACAGGACTAGTAAAGGTCTGTTAATACAGGACTAGTAAAGATCTGTTAATACAGGACTAGTAAAGGTCTGTTAATACAGGACTAGTAATACAGGACTAGTAAAGGTCTGTTAATACAGGACTAGTAAAGGTCTGTTAATACAGGACTAGTAATACAGGACTAGTAAAGGTCTGTTAATACAGGACTAGTAAAGGTCTGTTAATACAGGACTAGTAAAGGTCTGTTAATACAGGACTAGTAAAGCTCTGTTAATACAGGACTAGTAAAGGTCTGTTAATACAGGACTAGTAAAGGCCTGTTAATACAGGACTAGTAAAGGTCTGTTAATACAGGACTAGTAAAGGTCTGTTAATACAGGACTAGTAAAGGTCTGTTAATACAGGACTAGTAAAGGTCTGTTAATACAGGACTAGTAAAGATCTGTTAATACAGGACTAGTAAAGGTATGTTAATACAGGACTAGTAAAGATCTGTTAATACAGGACTAGTAAAGGTATGTTAATACAGGACTAGTAAAGATCTGTTAATACAGGACTAGTAAAGGTCTGTTAATACAGGACTAGTAAAGGTCTGTTAATACAGGACTAGTAAAGGTCCACTAATACAGGACTAGTAAAGGTCTGTTAATACAGGACTAGTAAAGGTATGTTAATACAGGACTAGTAATACAGGACTAGTAAAGGTCTGTTAATACAGGACTAGTAAAGGTCTGTTAATACAGGACTAGTAAAGGTCCACTAATACAGGACTAGTAATACGGGATTAGTAAAGGTCTGTTAATACAGGACTAGTAAAGGTCTGTTAATACAGGACTAGTAATACAGGACTAGTAAAGGTCTGTTAATACAGGACTAGTAAAGGCCTGTTAATACAGGACTAGTAAAGGCCTGTTAATACAGGACTAGTAAAGGTCTGTTAATACAGGACTAGTAATACAGGACTAGTAAAGGTCTGTTAATACAGGACTAGTAAAGGTCTGTTAATACAGGACTAGTAAAGGTCTGTTAATACAGGACTAGTAAAGGTCTGTTAATACAGGACTAGTAAAGGTCTGTTAATACAGGACTAGTAAAGGTCTGTTAATACAGGACTAGTAAAGGTCTGTTAATACAGGACTAGTAAAGGTATGTTAATACAGGACTAGTAAAGGTCTGTTAATACAGGACTAGTAAAGGTCTGTTAATACAGGACTAATAAAGGTCTGTTAATACAGGACTAGTAAAGGTCTGTTAATACAGGACTAGTAATACAGGACTAGTAAAGGTCTGTTAATACAGGACTAGTAATACAGGACTAGTAAAGGTCTGTTAATACAGGACTAGTAAAGGTCTGTTAATACAGGACTAGTAAAGGCCTGTTAATACAGGACTAGTAAAGGCCTGTTAATACAGGACTAGTAATACAGAACTAGTAAAGGTCTGTTAATACAGGACTAGTAATACAGGACTTGTAAAGGTCTGTTAATACAGGACTAGTAAAGGTCTGTTAATACAGGACTAGTAAAGCTCTGTTAATACAGGACTAGTAAAGGTCTGTTAATACAGGACTAGTAAAGGCCTGTTAATACAGGACTAGTAAAGGTCTGTTAATACAGGACTAGTAAAGGTCTGTTAATACAGGACTAGTAAAGGTCTGTTAATACAGGACTAGTAAAGATCTGTTAATACAGGACTAGTAAAGGTATGTTAATACAGGACTAGTAAAGATCTGTTAATACAGGACTAGTAAAGGTATGTTAATACAGGACTAGTAAAGATCTGTTAATACAGGACTAGTAAAGGTCTGTTAATACAGGACTAGTAAAGGTCTGTTAATACAGGACTAGTAAATGTCTGTTAATACAGGACTAGTAAAGGTCCACTAATACAGGACTAGTAAAGGTCTGTTAATACAGGACTAGTAAAGGTATGTTAATACAGGACTAGTAATACAGGACTAGTAAAGGTCTGTTAATACAGGACTAGTAAAGGTCTGTTAATACAGGACTAGTAAAGGTCCACTAATACAGGACTAGTAATACGGGATTAGTAAAGGTCTGTTAATACAGGACTAGTAAAGGTCTGTTAATACAGGACTAGTAATACAGGACTAGTAAAGGTCTGTTAATACAGGACTAGTAAAGGCCTGTTAATACAGGACTAGTAAAGGCCTGTTAATACAGGACTAGTAAAGGTCTGTTAATACAGGACTAGTAATACAGGACTAGTAAAGGTCTGTTAATACAGGACTAGTAAAGGTCTGTTAATACAGGACTAGTAAAGGTATGTTAATACAGGACTAGTAATACAGGACTAGTAAAGGTCTGTTAATACAGGACTAGTAAAGGTCTGTTAATACAGGACTAGTAAAGGTCCACTAATACAGGACTAGTAATACGGGATTAGTAAAGGTCTGTTAATACAGGACTAGTAAAGGTCTGTTAATACAGGACTAGTAATACAGGACTAGTAAAGGTCTGTTAATACAGGACTAGTAAAGGCCTGTTAATACAGGACTAGTAAAGGCCTGTTAATACAGGACTAGTAAAGGCCTGTTAATACAGGACTAGTAAAGGTCTGTTAATACAGGACTAGTAATACAGGACTAGTAAAGGTCTGTTAATACAGGACTAGTAAAGGTCTGTTAATACAGGACTAGTAAAGGTCTGTTAATACAGGACTAGTAAAGGTCTGTTAATACAGGACTAGTAAAGGTCTGTTAATACAGGACTAGTAAAGGTCTGTTAATACAGGACTAGTAAAGGTATGTTAATACAGGACTAGTAAAGGTCTGTTAATACAGGACTAGTAAAGGTCTGTTAATACAGGACTAGTAAAGGTCTGTTAATACAGGACTAGTAAAGGTCTGTTAATACAGGACTAATAAAGGTCTGTTAATACAGGACTAGTAAAGGTCTGTTAATACAGGACTAGTAAAGGCCTGTTAATACAGGACTAGTAATACAGGACTAGTAAAGGTCTGTTAATACAGGACTAGTAATACAGGACTAGTAAAGGTCTGTTAATACAGGACTAGTAAAGGTCTGTTAATACAGGACTAGTAAAGGCCTGTTAATACAGGACTAGTAAAGGCCTGTTAATACAGGACTAGTAATACAGAACTAGTAAAGGTCTGTTAATACAGGACTAGTAATACAGGACTTGTAAAGGTCTGTTAATACAGGACTAGTAAAGGTCTGTTAATACAGGACTAGTAAAGCTCTGTTAATACAGGACTAGTAAAGGTCTGTTAATACAGGACTAGTAAAGGCCTGTTAATACAGGACTAGTAAAGGTCTGTTAATACAGGACTAGTAAAGGTCTGTTAATACAGGACTAGTAAAGGTCTGTTAATACAGGACTAGTAAAGATCTGTTAATACAGGACTAGTAAAGGTATGTTAATACAGGACTAGTAAAGATCTGTTAATACAGGACTAGTAAAGGTATGTTAATACAGGACTAGTAAAGATCTGTTAATACAGGACTAGTAAAGGTCTGTTAATACAGGACTAGTAAAGGTCTGTTAATACAGGACTAGTAAATGTCTGTTAATACAGGACTAGTAAAGGTCCACTAATACAGGACTAGTAAAGGTCTGTTAATACAGGACTAGTAAAGGTATGTTAATACAGGACTAGTAATACAGGACTAGTAAAGGTCTGTTAATACAGGACTAGTAAAGGTCTGTTAATACAGGACTAGTAAAGGTCCACTAATACAGGACTAGTAATACGGGATTAGTAAAGGTCTGTTAATACAGGACTAGTAAAGGTCTGTTAATACAGGACTAGTAATACAGGACTAGTAAAGGTCTGTTAATACAGGACTAGTAAAGGCCTGTTAATACAGGACTAGTAAAGGCCTGTTAATACAGGACTAGTAAAGGTCTGTTAATACAGGACTAGTAATACAGGACTAGTAAAGGTCTGTTAATACAGGACTAGTAAAGGTCTGTTAATACAGGACTAGTAAAGGTCTGTTAATACAGGACTAGTAAAGGTCTGTTAATACAGGACTAGTAAAGGTCTGTTAATACAGGACTAGTAAAGGTCTGTTAATACAGGACTAGTAAAGGTATGTTAATACAGGACTAGTAAAGGTCTGTTAATACAGGACTAGTAAAGGTCTGTTAATACAGGACTAGTAAAGGTCTGTTAATACAGGACTAGTAAAGGTCTGTTAATACAGGACTAATAAAGGTCTGTTAATACAGGACTAGTAAAGGTCTGTTAATACAGGACTAGTAAAGGCCTGTTAATACAGGACTAGTAATACAGGACTAGTAAAGGTCTGTTAATACAGGACTAGTAATACAGGACTAGTAAAGGTCTGTTAATACAGGACTAGTAAAGGTCTGTTAATACAGGACTAGTAAAGGCCTGTTAATACAGGACCAGTAAAGGCCTGTTAATACAGGACTAGTAATACAGAACTAGTAAAGGTCTGTTAATACAGGACTAGTAATACAGGACTTGTAAAGGTCTGTTAATACAGGACTAGTAAAGGTATGTTAATACAGGACTAGTAAAGGTCTGTTAATACAGGACTAGTAAAGGTATGTTAATACAGGACTAGTAAAGGTCTGTTAATACAGGACTAGTAAAGGTCTGTTAATACAGGACTAGTAAAGGTCTGTTAATACAGGACTAGTAATACAGGACTAGTAAAGGTCTGTTAATACAGGACTAGTAAAGTTCTGTTAATACAGGACTAGTAAAGGTCTGTTAATACAGGACTAGTAATACAGGACTAGTAAAGGCCTGTTAATACAGGACTAGTAATACAGGACTAGTAAAGGTCTGTTAATACAGGACTAGTAATACAGGACTAGTAAAGGTCTGTTAATACAGGACTAGTAAAGTTCTGTTAATACAGGACTAGTAAAGGTCTTTTAATACAGGACTAGTAAAGGTCTGTTAATACAGGACTAGTAAAGGTCTGTTAATACAGGACTAGTAAAGGTCTGTTAATACAGGACTAGTAAAGGTCTGCTAATACAGGACTAGTAAAGGTCTGTTAATACAGGACTAGTAATACAGGACTAGTAAAGGTCTGTTAATACAGGACTAGTAAAGGTCTGTTAATACAGGACTAGTAATACAGGACTAGTAAAGGTCTGTTAATACAGGACTAGTAAAGGTCTGTTAATCCCGGACTAGTAATACAGGACTAGTAAAGTTCTGTTAATACAGGACTAGCAAAGGCCTGTTAATACATGACTAGTAAAGGTCTGTTAATACAGGACTAGTAAAGGTCTGTTAATACAGGACTAGTAAAGGTCTGTTAATACAGGACTAGTAAAGGTCTGTTAATACAGGACTAGTAATACAGGACTAGTAAAGGTCTGTTAATACAGGACTAGTAATGGTCTGTTAATACAGGACTAGTAATACAGGACTAGTAAAGGTCTGTTAATACAGGACTAGTAATACAGGACTAGTAAAGGTCTGTTAATACAGGACTAGTAAAGGTATGTTAATACAGGACTAGTAAAGGTCTGTTAATACAGGACTAGTAAAGGTCTGTTAATACAGGACTAGTAAAGGTATGTTAATACAGGACTAGTAAAGGTCTGTTAATACAGGACTAGTAAAGGTATGTTAATACAGGACTAGTAAAGGTATGTTAATACAGGACTAGTAAAGGTCTGTTAATACAGGACTAGTAATACAGGACTAGTAAAGGTCTGTTAATACAGGACTAGTAAAGGTATGTTAATACAGGACTAGTAAAGGTCTGTTAATACAGGACTAGTAAAGGTTCAGCGTTACAGACGTCTATATAGGTTTTCTTCTAAGAGTGTACACTACCACAGAAGTTTTAACAGATAAGCAAGTTGGAGTCTGCTAGTGGACCAGGTCTCTCTTGTAAAAGAGATGTTATCTCAATGAGAAAAGCCTGCATAAAATGTTTTTTAAGTTAGCATACACTCTCTCTCTCTCTACAGAAAGAAGAGCAATGCATTTTTTAAAGGCTTCTACGCACTGCAGAAGGAACACGTCAGAGCTTCTCCTGTCCTGCAACATTACACATTACCAGTACTAGTTACTCACAGTGAGAAACGCTGTTCAGTCTTGAAGGAACACACTCCGGATATGTACAGCAACTATGTCCAACTCCTGTACTAGACTCTAACATACCTGGATTACTGATGCCCCACTACAGCTAGCAGAGCTTGTACCTGTCTCTATCTGCTGGTTCGGCCTATTTACTGTAAATCTCTGAATGCGTCTTCCTCTCGGAGATACACAGAATGCTTTACACAATGTTTCTCCATGCTCGTGTGTGAGCGTGTGACAGTCCAGTTATTTGGCTTGGTGCTGAACCTGAGTAGGCGTGAACATGTTTGGCAAGCTGCAGCCTGTAGCCACACACAGGGATGGAACTCATGATCAAGATGTACACACACAGGGATGGAACTCATGATCAAGATGTACCTAGTGTACCTGCTCAGTATTTAGCTATGGCCTGCTCAGTATTTAGCTATGACCTGCTCAGTATTTAGCTATGACCTGCTCAGTATTTAGCTATGGCCTGCTCAGTATTTAGCTATGACCTGCTCAGTATTTAGCTATGACCCGCTCAGTATTTAGCTATGACCTGCTCAGTATTTAGCTATGGCCTGCTCAGTATTTAGCTATGACCTGCTCAGTATTTAGCTATGACCTGCTCAGTATTTAGCTATGGCCTGCTCAGTATTTAGCTATGACCTGCTCAGTATTTAGCTATGGCCTGCTCAGTATTTAGCTATGACCTGCTCAGTATTTAGCTATGACCCGCTCAGTATTTAGCTATGGCCTGCTCAGTATTTAGCTATGGCCTGCTCAGTATTTAGCTATGACCCGCTCAGTATTTAGCTATGGCCTGCTCAGTATTTAGCTATGACCTGCTCAGTATTTAGCTATGACCTGCTCAGTATTTAGCTATGACCTGCTCAGTATTTAGCTATGACCTGCTCAGTATTTAGCTATGACCTGCTCAGTATTTAGCTATGGCCTGCTCAGTATTTAGCTATGACCTGCTCAGTATTTAGCTATGACCCGCTCAGTATTTAGCTATGACCTGCTCAGTATTTAGCTATGACCCGCTCAGTATTTAGCTATGACCCGCTCAGTATTTAGCTATGGCCTGCTCAGTATTTAGCTATGACCTGCTCAGTATTTAGCTATGACCTGCTCAGTATTTAGCTATGACCTGCTCAGTATTTAGCTATGACCTGCTCAGTATTTAGCTATGGCCTGCTCAGTATTTAGCTATGACCTGCTCAGTATTTAGCTATGACCTGCTCAGTATTTAGCTATGACCCGCTCAGTATTTAGCTATGACCTGCTCAGTATTTAGCTATGGCCTGCTCAGTATTTAGCTATGACCTGCTCAGTATTTAGCTATGACCTGCTCAGTATTTAGCTATGACCTGCTCAGTATTTAGCTATGACCTGCTCAGTATTTAGCTATGACCTGCTCAGTATTTAGCTATTGCCTGCTCAGTATTTAGCTATGACCTGCTCAGTATTTAGCTATGACCTGCTCAGTATTTAGCTATGACCTGCTCAGTATTTAGCTATGGCTTGCTCAGTATTTAGCTATGACCCGCTCAGTATTTAGCTATGGCCTGCTCAGTATTTAGCTATGACCTGCTCAGTATTTAGCTATGACCTGCTCAGTATTTAGCTATGACCTGCTCAGTATTTAGCTATGGCCTGCTCAGTATTTAGCTATGGCCTGCTCAGTATTTAGCTATGGCCTGCTCAGTATTTAGCTATGACCTGCTCAGTATTTAGCTATGACCTGCTCAGTATTTAGCTATGACCTGCTCAGTATTTAGCTATGGCCTGCTCAGTATTTAGCTATGGCCTGCTCAGTATTTAGCTATGACCTGCTCAGTATTTAGCTATGACCTGCTCAGTATTTAGCTATGACCTGCTCAGTATTTAGCTATGGCCTGCTCAGTATTTAGCTATGGCCTGCTCAGTATTTAGCTATGACCCACTCAGTCTTCTGGAAAGTACAAGTTGCCACTTCGGATTCAATAACTCATTATTCACTTTGTTTGGTTAATGATCCATGTGAATGTATCAATTATGGCAATTATATTGTTTTATATGATACGTTTTGTTAACTATCATCTGTTAGTAATCACTAATATTCACAATATTATATTAACTACCCCCACCCTGTTGAATCTGCTAGATGTGTACAGTACCTGTACCTCTATAATCATACAAGTTGATGTTTGTTGTTTGTCTAAAGTCAATACAAAAGAAACCTCTCTCACAGATCTGTAGATACTGTCTGTCTGTCTGTCTGTCTGTCTGTCTGTCTGTCTGTCTGTCTGTCTGTCTGTCTGTCTGTCTGTCTGTCTGTCTGTCTGTCTGTCTGTCTGTCTGTCTGTCCACAGCTCAACAGGCAGACAGCTCAACAGGCAGACAGCTCAACAGGCAGACAGTTAAACAGACAGACAGTTAAACAGACAGACAGCTCAACAAACAGACAACTCAACAGACAGACAGCTCAACAGACACAGCTCAACAGACAGTTCAACAGACAGACAGCTCAACAGACAGACAGTTCAACAGACAGACAGTTCAACAGACAGACAGTTCAACAAACAGACAACTCAACAGACAGACAGCTCAACAGACAGTTAAACAGACAGACAGTTCAACAGACAGACAGTTCAACAGACAGACAGCTCAACAGACAGTTCAACAGACAGACAGTTCAACCGACAGATAGCTCAACAGACAGACAGCTCAACAGACAGTTAAACAGACAGACAGTTCAACAGACAGACAGCTCAACAGACAGTTCAACAGACAGACAGCTCAACAGGTAGACAGCTCAACAGACAGTTCCACCTACAGACAGACAGCTCAACAGACAGATAGCTCAACAGACAGATAGCTCAACAGACAGATAGCTCAACAGACAGACAGTTCAACAGACAGACAGTTCAACAGACAGACAGCTCAACAGACAGTTAAACAGACATACAGTTCAACCGACAGACAGCTCAACAGACAGTTCAACAGACAGACAGTTCAACAGACAGACAGTTCAACAGACAGACAGCTCAACAGACAGTTCAACAGACAGACAGTTCAACAGACAGACAGCTCAACAGACAGTTCAACAGACAGACAGCTCAACAGACAGTTCAACAGACAGACAGTTCAACAGACAGACAGCTCAACAGACAGTTAAACAGACAGACAGTTCAACCGACAGACAGCTCAACAGACAGTTAAACAGACAGACAGCTCAACAGACAGTTCAACAGACAGACAGTTCAACAGACAGACAGTTCAACAGACAGACAGTTCAACAGACAGACAGCTCAACAGACAGTTAAACAGACAGACAGTTCAACAGACAGACAGCTCAACAGACAGTTAAACAGACAGACAGTTCAACCGACAGACAGCTCAACAGACAGTTAAACAGACAGACAGTTCAACAGACAGACAGCTCAACACACATTTAAACAGACAGACAGTTCAACCGACAGACAGCTCAACAGACAGTTAAACAGACAGACAGTTCAACCGACAGACAGCTCAACAGACAGTTAAACAGACAGACAGTTCAACAGACAGTTAAACAGACAGACAGCTCAACAGACAGTTAAACAGACAGACAGTTCAACAGACAGACAGTTCAACAGACAGACAGTTCAACAGACAGTTAAACAGACAGACAGTTCAACCGACAGACAGCTCAACAGACAGTTAAACAGACAGATAGCTCAACAGACAGACAGCTCAACAGACAGTTAAACAGACAGACAGTTCAACAGACAGTTAAACAGACAGACAGTTCAACAGACAGTTAAACAGACAGACAGTTCAACAGACAGACAGTTCAACAGACAGACAGCTCAACAGACAGTTAAACAGACAGACAGTTCAACTGACAGACAGCTCAACAGACAGTTAAACAGACAGACAGTTCAACAGACAGACAGCTCAACAGACAGTTAAACAGACAGACAGTTCAACAGACAGACAGCTCAACAGACAGTTAAACAGACAGACAGTTCAACCGACAGACAGTTCAACAGACAGTTCAACAGACAGACAGTTAAACAGACAGACAGTTCAACAGACAGACAGTTCAACAGACAGTTAAACAGACAGACAGTTCAACAGACAGCTCAACAGACAGACAGTTCAACCGACAGACAGCTCAACAGACAGTTCAACAGACAGACAGTTCAACCGACAGACAGCTCAACAGACAGTTAAACAGACAGACAGTTCAACAGACAGTTAAACAGACAGACAGTTCAACAGACAGTTAAACAGACAGACAGTTCAACAGACAGTTAAACAGACAGACAGTTCAACAGACAGAGAAATATGAATAATAAAGGATTGAGGAGATTTCACTGGGTAAAATAACATCTGTAGCCGTGGATCTTGAATGACGGTGTGTGTTTGTGTGTGTTTGTGTGCGTGTGTGTGTCTGAGGGGAGGGATGCTTTCTCACTATGAGGTCAGTGATAACCTACCTGAAGTTTTTTGTAGTTATTGTGACACATCAAGTAAATAAAAAACATGTTTTTGCCAGGACCCAGTTTCAAGCCAGACCCATTAGAAATTAATCACAACCTACAGTAGGCTGCGACCCACAAGGAATCAATCACAACCTACAGTAGGCTGCGACCCACAAGGAATCAATCACAACCTACAGTAGGTTGTGACCCACAAGGAATCAATCACAACCTACAGTAGGCTGCGACCCACAAGGAATCAATCACAACCTACAGTAGGCTGCGACCCACAAGGAATCAATCACAACCTACAGTAGGCTGCGACCCACAAGGAATCAATCACAACCTACAGTAGGCTGCGACCCACAAGGAATCAATCTCAACCTACAGTAGGCTGTGACCCACAAGGAATCAATCACAACCTACAGTATGCTACGACCCACAAGGAATCAATCTCAACCTACAGTAGGCTGTGACCCACAAGGAATCAATCACAACCTACAGTAGGCTACGACCCACAAGGAATCAATCTCAACCTACACTAGGCTGTGACCCACAAGGAATCAATCACAACCTACACTAGGCTGCGACCCACAAGGAATCAATCACAACCTACAGTAGGCTGCGACCCACAAGGAATCAATCTCAACCTACAGTAGGCTGTGACCCACAAGGAATCAATCACAACCTACAGTAGGCTGCGACCCACAAGGAATCAATCTCAACCTACAGTAGGCTGTGACCCACAAGGAATCAATCACAACCTACAGTAGGCTGTGACCCACAAGGAATCAATCACAACCTACAGTAGGCTGCGACCCAGAAGGAATCAATCACAACCTACAGTAGGCTGCGACCCACAAGGAATGAATCACAACCTACAGTAGGCTGCGACCCACAAGGAATCAATCACAACCTACAGTAGGCTGCGACCCACAAGGAATCAATCACAACCTACAGTAGGCTGCGACCCACAAGGAATCAATCACAACCTACAGTAGGCTGCGACCCACAAGGAATCACTCCCAACCTACAGTAGGCTGTGACCCACAAGGAATCAACTCAAACCAGGAGTGAGTCCCAAACCACCATTTGGAAAACACTGCTCCATTTCACGTACACATAACTACTCTCCACATCTGACACACACATGAGCAGGGAGAGGGGCAGGGGCAGGGGCAGGGACAGGGACAGGGACAGGGACAGGGACAGGGACAGGGACAGGGACAATGACAGGGACAAGGACAATGAGAGGGACAGGGACAAGGACAATGACAGGGACAAGGACAGGGACAATGACAGGGACAAGGACAGGGACAGGGACAGGGACAGGGACAAGGACAGGGACAGGGACAATGAGAGGGACAGGGACAAGGACAATGACAGGGACAATGACAGGGACAAGGACAGGGACAATGACAGGGACAATGACAGGGACAGGGACAGGGACAAGGACAGGGACAGGGACAGGGACAATGACAGGGACAAGGACAGGGACAATGACAGGGACAAGGACAGGGACAATGACAGGGACAGGGACAGGGACAGGGACAATGACAGGGACAGAGACAGGGACAATGACAGGGACAGGGACAGGGACAATGACAGGGACAGGGACAGGGACAGGGACAGGGTAGGGACAGGGACAAGGACAGGGACAGGGACAGGGACAGGGACAGGGCAAGCTCACAAATCTCTTTAGGCTTTTATGTGGAAGTAAATTGACAAATGTACAATGACCCAAATGTTGCACCGTTCAACCTTTTTAACTTCCCCACCCTTCCCCAATCCATCACAACCCCCCATTACACACAGATGTTACTGTAATCTACTGTACAACCAACCCCCCCATTACACACAGATGTTACTGTAATCTACTGTACAACCCCCCATTACACACAGATGTTACTGTAATCTACTGTACACTACAACCACCCACTACACACAAACATTACTATAACCTACACTACAACCCCCCAATACACACAAACATTACTGTAACCTACTGTACAACCCCCCAATACACACAAACGTTACAATAACCTACTGTACACTACAACCACCCACTACACACAAACATTACTATAACCTACTGTACAACCCCCCAATACACACAAACGTTACAATAACCTACTGTACACTACAACCCCCCCAATACACACAAATGTTACTGTAATCTACTGTACACCCCCCCATTACACACAAACATTACTGTAACCTACTGTACAACCCCCCAATACACACAAACATTACTATAACCTACTGTACACTACAACCCCCCAATACACACAAACATTACTATAACCTACTGTACACTACAACCCCCCAACCCACCTGTGATCACAGGTATAAACATCAACGCTGAGACTCACCTGACTGACTGACAAAAAGCAGAATCATAAAACCAAACCACACATAAAACCTGAATGAACAGATGATGAGATCTTATAAAAGTACAGTCGGACAGATGGCAGCCATTCCCCCCCTCTCTGTGGAATCTACTGTACACTACAACCCCCCAATACACACAAACGTTACTATAACCTACTGTACAACCCCCCAATACACACAAACATTACTATAACCTACTGTACAACCCCCCAATACACACAAATGTTACTGTAATCTACTGTACAACCCCCCATTACACACAAACATTACTATAACCTACTGTACAACCCCCCATTACACACAAATGTTACTGTAATCTACTGTACAACCCCCCCATTACACACAAACATTACTATAACCTACTGTACACTACAACCCCCCAATACACACAAACATTACTATAACCTACTGTACACTACAACCCCCCCCAATACACACAAACATTACTATAACCTACTGTACAACCCCCCAATACACACAAACGTTACAATAACCTACTGTACACTACAACCACCCACTACACACAAACATTACTATAACCTACTGTACAACCCCCCAATACACACAAACATTACTGTAACCTACTGTACAACCCCCCAATACACACAAACATTACTATAACCTACTGTACACTACAACCCCCCAATACACACAAACATTACTATAACCTACTGTACACTACAACCCCCCAACCCACCTGTGATCACAGGTATAAACATCAACGCTGAGACTCACCTGACTGACTGACAAAAAGCAGAATCATAAAACCAAACCACACATAAAACCTGAATGAACAGATGATGAGATCTTATAAAAGTACAGTCGGACAGATGGCAGCCATTCCCCCCCTCTCTGTGGAATAGAGGCTTGTGTGGGTGGTTAGAGAGGTGAGAAAGTGGGGTTAATGTCTCACCTGCTCCAAAAACACAGTGTATTAATGATTGCCTTGAACTTAACCATAACGCTAGGCCGGCTCCCTGCTCTCTGCTCTGGGGCAAAGCTCTGTCAACACACTGGTCCACCTGGATGATTAACCGTTTGTGATGGATAGAGGTGTGAGGGAGACCCCTCTCACCTGTTCACGTTCAAATTTCAACGTTATTTGTCCCAGAAGGCAATTGGTTTTGCAGTAAGGAGCACACGAGACACCTGAACACCTTTACAAACACACATTTAGACGGAGGTTTCAATACACTGGGGTACCAGAGAGGATATCCTACACTGGACACCTTTACACAGCTGTTGAGAAGTCATTGATAGTAATCTGACAATGTTTTTCATGTCATTACATTAAGAAATGTATAAGGGGATCATAGCTATATTCAATCAAATTCACGAGTCAAATCAAATTAAATCAAATTGTATTAGTCACATGCTACGAATACAACAGGTGTTCACCTTACAGTGAAATGCTTACTTACAAGCCCCTAAACAACAATGATTTTAATAAAAATATGAATAAGAATAAGAAATAAAAGGAACAAGTAATTAAAGAGCAGCAGTAAAATAACAACAACGAGACTATATACAGGGGGTACTGGTACAGAGTCAATGTATGGGGTACCGGTTAGTCCAGGTAATTGAGGTAATAAGTACATGTAGGTAGAGTTATTAAAATGGCTATGCATAGATAATAACAGAGTAGCAGCGTCGTAAAAGAGTGTGTGGTGGGGGGGGGGGGGGGGGGTAGTCTGGGTAGCCATTTGATTAGATGTTCAGGAGTTTTATGGCTTAGGGGTAGAAGCTGTTTAGAAGCTTCTTGAACCTAGACTTGGCACTTGGGTACCAATTGCAGTGCGGTAGCAGAGAGAACGGTCTATGACTAGGATGGCTGGAGGTTTTGACCATTTTTAGGGTCTTCCTCTGACACCGCCTGGTATAGAAGTCCTGGATGGCAGGAAGCTTGGCCCCAGTGATGTACTGGGCCGTACCTCTGTAGTGCCTTGTGGTCGGAGGCCGAGCAGTTGCCAAACCAGGCAGTAATGCAACCAGTCAGGATGCTCTCGATGGTGCAGCTGTAGAACCTTTTGAGGATCTGAGGACCCATGCCAAATCTTTTCAGTCTCCTGAAGGGGAATAGGTTTTGTCGTGCCCTCTTCATGACTGTCATGGTGTGTTTGGACCATGTTAGTTTGTTGGTGATGTGGACAGAAACAAACTTGAAGCTCTCAACCTGCTCCACTACAGCCCCGCTGATGAGAATGGGGGAGTGCTCAGTCCTCCTTTTCCTGTAGTCCATAATCATCTCCTTTGTCTTGATCAGGTTGAGGGAGAGGTTGTTGTCCTGGCACAACACGGCCAGGCCTCTGACCCCCTCCCTATATGATGTCTCGTCGTTGTCTGTGATCAGGCCTACCACTGTTGTGTCATCGGCAAACTTAATGATGGTGTTGGAGTTGTGCCTGGCCGTGCAGTCATGAGTGAACAGGGAGTACAGAATGGGACTGAGCACGCACCCCTGAGGGGCCCCTGTGTTGAGGATCAGAATTGGGGATGTGTTGTTACCCTTACCACCTGGGGGTGGCCTGTCAGGAAGTCCAGGATTCAGTTGCAGGGGGAAGTATTTAGTCCCAGGGTCCTTAGCTTATTGATGAGCTTTGAGGATACTATGGTGTTGAATGCTGAGCTGTAGCTGTCAATGAATAGCATTTTCACGTAGGTGTTCCTTTTGTCCAGGTGGGAAAGGGCAGTGTGGAGTGCAATAGAGATTGCATCATCTGTGGATTTCTTGGTGCGGTATGCAAATTGGAGTTGGTCTAGGGTTTCTGGGATAATGGTGTTGATGTGAGCCATGACCAGCCTTTCAAAGAACTTAATGGCTACAGACATGAGTGCTATGGGTCGGTAGTCATTTATGCAGGTTACCTTAGTCCTGCAGTAGTTTATGTGTCGGGGGGCTGGGGTCAGTTTGTTATATCTGGAGTACTTCTCCTGTCCTATTCGGTGTCCTGTGTGAATCTAAGTGTGCGTTCTCTAATTCTCTCCTTCTCTCTTTCTTTCTCTCTCTCGGAGGACCTGAGCCCTAGGACCATGCCCCAGGACTACCTGACATGATGACTCCTTGCTGTCCCCAGTCCACCTGGCCATGCTGCTGTTCCAGTTTCAACTGACCTGAGCCCTAGGACCATGCCCCAGGACTACCTGACATGATGACTCCTTGCTGTCCCCAGTCCACCTGGCCATGCTGCTGCTCCAGTTTCAACTGTTCTGCCTTATTATTATTCGACCATGCTGGTCATTTATGAACATTTGAACATCTTGGCCATGTTCTGTTATAATCTCCACCCGGCACAGCCAGAAGAGGACTGGCCACCCCACATAGCCTGGTTCCTCTCTAGGTTTCTTCCTAGGTATTGGCCTTTCTAGGGAGTTTTTCCTAGCCACCGTGCTTCTACACCTGCATTGCTTGCTGTTTGGGGTTTTAGGCTGGGTTTCTGTACAGCACTTTGAGATATCAGCTGATGTACAAAGGGCTATATAAATAAATAAATACAAATATTTGATTTGATTTGATTAGTGTTCTTGGGCACAGGAACTATGGTGGTCTGCTTAAAACATGTTGGTATTATAGACTCAAGACAGGGATAGGTTGAAAATGTCAGTGAAGACACTTGCCAGTTGGTCAGCACATGCGCATTTGTACACGTCCTGGTAATCTGTCTGGCCCTGCGGCCTTGTGAATGTTGACCTGTTTAAGATCACACAGTCATCCGGAACAGCTGGTGCTCTCATGCATGTTTCAGTGTTATTTGCCTCGAAGCAAGCATAGAAGTAGTTTAGATCGTCTGGTAGGCTTGTGTCACTGGGCAGCTCTCGGCTGTGCTTCCCTTTGTAGTCTCTAATAGTTTGCAAGCCCAGCCACATCCGACGAGCGTTGGATCCGGTGTAATACAAATCGATCTTAGTCCTGTATTGATGTTTTGCCTGTTTGATGGTTCATTGGAGGGCATAGCGGGATTTCTAATAAGCTACCGGATTAGAGTCCCGCTCCTTGAAAGCGGCAGCTCTAGCCTTTAGCTCAGTGCGGATGTTTCCTGTAATCCATGTCTTCTGGTTGGGGTATGTAGGTACGGTCACAATTGGGACGACATCATCAATGCACTTATTGATAAAGCCAGTGACTGATGTAGTGTACTCCTCAATGCCATCGGAAGAATCCCGGAACATATTCCAGTCTGTGAAAGCAAAACAGTCCTGTAGTTTAGCATCTGCTTCATCTGACCACTTTATTATTGACTGAGTCACTGGTGCTTCCTGCGGGGGCGTATGCCTTATGGCTAACGAGACATGGTGTGATGAAAGAAACATACAGGAACTCAAATCCTTCTGTTCACCTGATTTAGAATTCCTCACAATCAAATGTCGACCACATTATCTACCAAGAAAATTATCTTCGATTATAATCACAGCCGTATATATCCCCCCCCAAGCAGACACATCTATGGCTCTGAACAAACTTTATTTGACTCTTTGCAAACTGGAATCCATTTATCCGGAGGCTGCATTCATTGTAGCTGGGGATTTTAACAAGGCTAATCTGAAAACAAGACTCCCTAAATTTTATCAGCATATCGATTGCGCAACCAGGGGTGGAAAAACCTTGGATCATTGTTACTCTAACTTCCGCGACGCATATAAGGCCCTGCCCCGCCCTCCTTTCGGAAAAGCTGACCACGACTCCATTTTGTTGATCCCTGCCTACAGACAGAAACTAAAAAAAGAAGCTCCCACGCTGAGGTCTGTTCAACGCTGGTCTGACCAAGCTGACTCCACACTCCAAGACTGCTTCCATCACGTGGACTGGGAGATGTTTCGTATTGCGTCAGATAACAACATTGACGAGTTCATTAGAACGTGCGTTGAAGATGTCGTTCCCATAGCAACGATTAAAACATTCCCTAACCAGAAACTGTGGATTGATGGCAGCATTCGCGTGAAACTGAAAGCGCGAACCACTGCTTTTAATCAGGGCAAGGTGACTGGTAACATGACCGAATACAAACAGTGCAGCTATTCCCTCCGCAAGGCTATCAAACAAGCTAAGCGTCAGTACAGAGACAAAGTAGAATCTCAATTCAACGGCTCAGACACAAGAGGTATGTGGCAGGGTCTACAGTCAATCACAGACTACAAGAAGAAAACCAGCCCAGTCACGGACCAGGATGTCTTGCTCCCAGGCAGACTAAATAACTTTTTTGCCCGCTTTGAGGACAATACAGTGCCACTGACACGGCCTGCAACGAAAACATGCGGACTCTCCTTCACTGCAGCCGAGGTGAGTAAGACATTTAAACGTGTTAACCTTCGCAAGGCTGCAGGCCCAGACGGCATCCCCAGCCGCGCCCTCAGAGCATGCGCAGACCAGCTGGCCGGTGTGTTTACGGACATATTCAATCAATCCCTATACCAGTCTGCTGTTCCCACATGCTTCAAGAGGGCCACCATTGTTCCTGTTCCCAAGAAAGCTAAGGTAACTGAGCTAAACGACCACCGACCCGTAGCACTCACTTCCGTCATCATGAAGTGCTTTGAGAGACTAGTCAAGGACCATATCACCTCCACCCTACCTGACACCCTAGACGCACTCCAATTTGCTTACCGCCCAAATAGGTCCACAGACGATGCAATCTCAACCACACTGCACACTGCCCTAACCCATCTGGACAAGAGGAATACCTATGTGAGAATGCTGTTCATCGACTACAGCGCGGCATTCAACACCATAGTACCCTCCAAGCTCGTCATCAAGCTCGAGACCCTGGGTCTCGACCCTGCCCTGTGCAACTGGGTACTGGACTTCCTGACGGGCCGCCCCCAGGTGGTGAGGGTAGGCAACAACATCTCCACCCCGCTGATCCTCAACACTGGGGCCCCACAAGGGTGCGTTATGAGCCCTCTCCTGTACTCCCTGTTCACCCACGACTGCGTGGCCACGCACGCCTCCAACTCAATCATCAAGTTTGCGGACGACACAACAGTGGTAGGCTTGATTACCAACAACGACGAGACGGCCTACAGGGAGGAGGTGAGGGCCCTCGGAGTGTGGTGTCAGGAAAATAACCTCACACTCAACGTCAACAAAACTGAGGAGATGATTGTGGACTTCAGGAAACAGCAGAGGGAACACCCCCCTATCCACATCGATGGAACAGTAGTGGAGAGGGTAGCAAGTTTTAAGTTCCTCGGCATACACATCACAGACAAACTGAATTGGTCCACTCACACAGACAGCATCGTGAAGAAGGCGCAGCAGCGCCTCTTCAACCTCAGGAGGCTGAAGAAATTCGGCTTGTCACCAAAAGCACTCACAAACTTCTACAGATGCACAATCGAGAGCATCCTGGTGGGCTGCATCACCGCCGGGTACGGCAACTGCTCCGCCCACAACCGTAAGGCTCTCCAGAGGGTAGTGAGGTCTGCACAACGCATCACCGGGGGCAAACTACCTGCCCTCCAAGACACCTACACCACCCGATGTTACAGGAAGGCCATAAAGATCATCAAGGACAACAACCACCCGAGCCACTGCCTGTTCACCCCGCTATCATCCAGAAGGCGAGGTCAGTACAGGTGCATCAAAGCTGGGACCGAGAGACTGAAAAACAGCTTCTATCTCAAGGCCATCAGACTGTTAAACAGCCACCACTAACATTGAGTGGCTGCTGCCAACACACTGACACTGACACTGACTCAACTCCAGCCACTTTAATAATGGGAATTGATGGGAAATTATGTAAAATATATCACTAGCCACTTTAAACAATGCTACCTAATATAATGTTACATACCCTACATTATTAATCTCATATGCATACGTATATACTGTACTCTATATCATCTACTGCATCCTT
The DNA here is from genome assembly GCF_002021735.2 of Oncorhynchus kisutch. Lineage (NCBI taxonomy): Eukaryota > Metazoa > Chordata > Actinopteri > Salmoniformes > Salmonidae > Oncorhynchus > Oncorhynchus kisutch. Next base: position 81,949,473 of record NC_034188.2, on the reverse strand, counting down.
ATGTAATACATGTATCACTAGCCACTTTAACTATGCCACTTTGTTTACATACTCATCTCATATGTATATACTGTACTCGATACCATCTACTGTATCTTGCCTATGCTGCTCTGTACCATCACTCATTCATATATCTTTATGTACATATTCTTTATCCCCTTACACTGTGTATAAGACAGTAGTTTTGGAATTGTTAGTTAGATTACTTGTTGGTTATTACTGCATTGTCGGAACTAGAAGCACTAGCATTTCGCTACACTCGCATTAACATCTGCTAACCATGTGTATGTGACAAATAAAATTTGATTTGATTTGATTTGATTTTGAATTTTCTCTTGTAAGCAGGAATCAGGAAGATAGAATTATGGTCAGATTTGCCAAATGGAGGGCGAGGGAGAGCTTTCTATGTCTCTGTGTGTGGAGTAAAGGTGGTCTAGAGTTTTTTCCCCTCTGGTTGCACACTTAACATGCTGATAGAAATTTGGTAAAAACGGATTTAAGTTTCCCTGCATTAAAGTCTCCGGCCACTAGGAGCACCACCTCTGGATGAGCGTTTTCCTGAGTCAATTTAAAATCTATGTTTAATCCTTTATCATAGTCTTGACGTATTTGTTTCAAAATCATGTGACATAAAACATTACTTTTCTGTCCTTGTATTTATGGCAGTGTAAGTTGTCATTCTGTCCTTGTATTTATGGCAGTGTAAGTTGTCATTCTGTCCTTGTATTTATGGCAGTGTAAGTTGTCATTCTGTCCTTATATTGATGGCAGTGTAAGTTGTCATTCTGTCCTTGTATTTATGGCAGTGTAAGTTGTCATTCTGTCCTTGTATTTATGGCAGTGTAAGTTGTCATTCTGTCCTTGTATTTATGGCAGTGTAAGTTGTCATTCTGTCCTTGTATTTATGGCAGTGTAAGTTGTCATTCTGTCCTTGTATTGATGGCAGTGTAAGTTGTCATTCTGTCCTTGTATTTATGGCAGTGTAAGTTGTCATTCTGTCCTTGTATTTATGGCAGTGTAAGTTGTCATTCTGTCCTTGTATTTATGGCAGTGTAAGTTGTCATTCTGTCCTTGTATTGATGGCAGTGTAAGTTGTCATTCTGTCCTTGTATTTATGGCAGTGTAAGTTGTCATTCTGTCCTTGTATTTATGGCTGTGTAAGTTGTCATTCTGTCCTTGTATTTATGGCAGTGTAAGTTGTCATTCTGTCCTTGTATTTATGGCAGTGTAAGTTGTCATTCTGTCCTTGTATTTATGGCTGTGTAAGTTGTCATTCTGTCCTTGTATTGATGGCAGTGTAAGTTGTCATTCTGTCCTTGTATTGATGGCAGTGTAAGTTGTCATTCTGTCCTTGTATTTATGGCAGTGTAAGTTGTCATTCTGTCCTTGTATTTATGGCAGTGTAAGTTGTCATTCTGTCCTTATATTGATGGCAGTGTAAGTTGTCATTCTGTCCTTGTATTTATGGCAGTGTAAGTTGTCATTCTGTCCTTGTATTTATGGCAGTGTAAGTTGTCATTCTGTCCTTGTATTTATGGCAGTGTAAGTTGTCATTCTGTCCTTGTATTTATGGCAGTGTAAGTTGTCATTCTGTCCTTGTATTGATGGCAGTGTAAGTTGTCATTCTGTCCTTGTATTGATGGCAGTGTAAGTTGTCATTCTGTCCTTGTATTGATGGCAGTGTAAGTTGTCATTCTGTCCTTGTATTTATCGCAGTGTAAGTTGTCATTCTGTCCTTGTATTTATGGCAGTGTAAGTTGTCATTCTGTCCTTGTATTTATGGCAGTGTAAGTTGTCATTCTGTCCTTGTATTTATGGCAGTGTAAGTTGTCATTCTGTCCTTGTATTGATGGCAGTGTAAGTTGTCATTCTGTCCTTGTATTTATGGCAGTGTAAGTTGTCATTCTGTCCTTGTATTTATGGCTGTGTAAGTTGTCATTCTGTCCTTGTATTTATGGCAGTGTAAGTTGTCATTCTGTCCTTGTATTTATGGCAGTGTAAGTTGTCATTCTGTCCTTGTATTGATGGCAGTGTAAGTTGTCGTTATATCATATATTAAGCATTAATCAGTTAAATTAGACATTGAATCCTGGCTCCAGCTGTCAGACAGTTTTTCTCATAGAGATCTCAGACATGACTTTGTTACTTGGTGAAAACAGTTTTCATGGGCACACAAATCCAAAAGAATAAATGCGATTGCAAATAAAATGCTTCTAACCAAAAGAGACCCTAATTACCTTGATACTGTAAGTAAAACCTAAATCCATACGGTCATTAATGTGGTTGTTCAATAATTATGCATAATACTTATTCGATGCACATTTGGTGTCCAGCTGACTAGTTACACTATGATATTTTCACTTTATCATCTGATTTAGGAAGGAATTTTCAGAATGACAGTCAAGTGACCAACAGCTGTTGTAATAGGGCATGCGATGCAACATCAACCCAAGTGCTGGAAGAAAGGTGTTCACAAGGAATGTCCAGAATATTTTTGTGTCATTCATTATGCTGGTGAAGACAGGGTCTTGTTAGATTAACAGAGAAAGCATCGAGGGGGAAAGGGGATACCTACTCAGTTGTACAACTGAATGCCTTAAACTGAAATGTGTCTTGTGCATTTAACCCAACCCCTCTGAATCAAAGAGGTGCGGGGGGCTGCCTTAATCGATATCCACGTCTTTGGTGCCTGGGGAACAGTGGGTTAACTGCCTTGCTCAGGGGCAGAATGGCAAAAAGACAGATTTTTACCTTGTCACCAATTCTAGCTAGGTGGCTAGCTGTCTAACGTTAGCTAGGCTATGGTTTAGTGGTTTCAGTGAAGGTTAGGGTTAAGTTCAGGAGTTAGGTTAAAGAGTTGAAGTTAGGGTTTTGGGAAGGGTTTTCTAATATGCTAAGTAGTTTCAAAGTAGTTAAAAATTAGTAAGTAGTTGGAAAGTTGCTAATTAGCTAAAAATCTTTGTCCTTGATGAGATTTGCACTCAGAACCTTTGGGTTGCTAGACATTCACATTATACCATATCATACTAATCTGAGTGTCCTGGATTTACATTTACTGTGTTAGGTCAAGTCTATGAGACCAGGTTGAGTCTGGATATAATGACACTAAATTACAAAGAATATTGGGTTTATTGACAATATAATCTGGTACTTCAATTAAAAATAAATGTCGTTTTCCATGTTACACCTGCAATTTTAAACAAAACAATTGGCTTGAAGTAGCCTAGTGGAACATAAATTTGGAGCTCAGAAATGCAAGTACTGCAATAGACCTATATTGAAAATAATTTCCTCAATTTGGTGCTTTAAAGGTCCTTGTAATTATTGTAGCCTGTTTCTAAGGTCTCTTGTTCCCTTATAATTATCCGTGGTTTCAATTTGTATCCGTTTTTGTGAGAGATGGAGCCACTTTCGTTATTTTCTAGCTGCTTCAAGTGAAGGGTGTGGCGCTTCTCTGTTGCGGTGAAACCACATGCGGTCACTATGACGATTATAACGTCTAATGTTGGCTTCAACTTGGCTTCCAAAAAAAACCTTCCATTAAAAAAGGAACCAGTTTTTTGGGTAACTTTCTCATTATAAAAACAGCCATGGTAAGATTCAAATGGGGAGATTAATGCTATTCATGTCTTCCTTATGTATATTTGCGTTGGCCTCAAAGCATACAGAAAAATCGCCATACATGCATCCACTCTATTTAGCCTGGCAATGTCCAAATTATTCTCACAGATTTTAGAATGTAATAATAATTTGAATATCAATTCTTTGGAAAGTCCTAAAAAAAAACATTATTCTTAAAGTGGTAATAGGCTACTTTGATGTATTTATTTAGACTATTTTTGCATACTTGTTTATTAGGCCCTATATGTACAATTCTATAAATTATACAATTGTATAAGACTGCGTTCCTTAAAAATTACAATTAAGTGATTGAAAAAGTATCTGAATGTCATTGAATTTGACTTGCTAATGTCTGTAGGAACCCAGCTTTAAGGATGTACAGGGCTGTGAAAAGTAGTTTCCCCCTTTCTGATTTTCTCTATTTTTGCATATATTTTTTTTATACTGAATGCTATCAGATATTCAAACAAAATCTAAAATTAGATGAAGTGAACCTGAGTTTACTGAAAAAAAAGCTACTTATTTTGTTTATTTAATTAACAAAGTTATGCAACACCCAATGCTCCTGTGTAAAAAAAGTATTTGCCCTCTTACACTCAGTAACTGGTTGTGCCACCTTTAGCTGCTTCCATGTAGAACTGATTTATCTCAGTGACATTTGTGGGTTTTCAAACATGAACTGCTCGTTTCAAGTCCTGCCACAACATCTCAATTGGGAATAGGTCTGGACGTGGACTAGGCTATTCCAAAACATCAAATGTTTGCTTTTAAGCCATTTTCATGTAGACTTGATTGTGTTTTGGATCATTGTATTGCTGCATGACCCAGTTCACAGATGGATGACATTCTTCTGTAGAGTTCTCTGATACAGAGAATAATTCATAGTTCCTTCTAGTAAGGCAAGTCGTCCAGGTCCTGAGGCAGCAAAGCATCCCCAAACCATCACACTACCATCACCATGCTTGACCGTTGGTATGGGGTTCTTACTGTGGAATGCAGTGTTTGATTTTCGCCAGGCGTAATGGGACTCATGTCGTCCAAAAAGTTGACTTAAGTTAAAAAATCAACTGGAAGCACCTGGGTGATCATCAAGACTCTTGGAAGAATATTCTATGCACAAATGATTCAAAAGTATAACTCTTTGGACGACATGGGTCACATTATGCCCTGTGAAAACCAAACACTGGGAAATTGACAATTCATGTTGCTGTCCTCTCAACTGTACCATATCTTTCACGTCGGAGATCGATACAGGTGCCAACTCATTACATGGACTTCAAACAATCTCAATGGTAATGCATTCCTTTAACTGTTGGCTCATTGGAGTGTAGTGCCCTACTAAACCACTGGGACTGGGATTGTCTGTGTGTGTGGTACATGTTTTACAATACCTGTGAGTACCAGAAGTCCTCACAAGAACAGTATACCAACTAAAATTCAGAGAAGTGAGAACAATGTGCTGGTCCTCACTTGTAAAAAGGCTATTTTAGGTTTAGGGGTTAGGTTAGGATTAGCGTTAGAATTAGGGTTAGGGTTCAGGTTATGGTTAGCATTAGGGTTAGGGGTAAGGGAAAATATGATTTTGAATGGGAATCAATTGTTCGTTCCCAAAAAGTCCTCACAAGTAAAGTATGCCATAGATGTGTGTCTGTATGTGTTTGACTTGAACTGAAATAAAGAGCGTAAATTCATGAAGGGCGAAAATCTATATATCTGGGATAGGCATATCTGGCCGATCTGGCTTTTCTACCTTCAATCGATGTTTCCTCGATCGACTGCACTTTCTTGTTGCTATGCAGGTCCAGAGACGCAGCCAGTCTCCTGGCGAAGCAGCAACGGTGTATTGTCGTCACGACAAGTTTCACGTAAAACCACCATTCGTTTCTGTTTTTTGTCTGTTTGTTGTCGCTATTACAAGAGCTACATATTCGGATTTTGATGTTAGCGGTTTAAAACAAGAAAGGACTGTTATAGAGCTCTGTAAAGAAAATAAAAAAATAAAGGAACGTTTCTGGCGCTGTTTGATGTGCCTTTACCCCCCATCAACACAGGGTGGTGCAGTTGTGCGTCATTACGCAGGGAAGCCTCCACACCTCTGGCACTCAATTGGTTTCCCCATCATTTCCCAGTCCTCTCTGAAACCCGCCTGCGGTGTTGTCCCGACGAAGTCTGTTAGTATAGAGTTGGTTTAGCCAGCGCTCGCTTTAATTCTTTAATCGCCAGAGTACAAATCTGACTGTAATTTTCATATCTTCCCTCCGTGCAGACTTGACGAATTATCCAGCCCACATTGGATGTATTTGGAATAAACATTTCTTAAGAAATACGCCATTCATATCAATGCTTCAACATGCAGCCCCCACCGAGAAAGGTGAGGTTTTCCCCTTTACTTGACTATTTCTCTATGATAGATAGCTGGCTAACTAGTAGCAAACAGTGGGATGTTGACTTGCTAATAACATTGATGTGTAACATTAGCTACTTAGCTAGCTTGCTAGTATTATAAGCCACATGTGGTGTTGCAAATATTGTAACTATAGTATTTGTATTCGGTTGTCAATTTCAAGCCTGGTTATAGTTATGCCAACCAGCTATGCACTACGAGCTGTCTGGTTAGCTAGCTAGCCAGATAATTAGGTCTGGTTGAGGTCTTGAGGAACCGCTGTCTGCTAGCTTGTTGACCGCAGATAGAAGGGCTCAGTATCTTTGGCTAACGTCAGCGAAATGTTGAATAGCCCGACAGATATAACTAACGTTAGTCTTCCAGAAAGATATAACTGTAGTTAGGTAGTTGATAATGTATTTCGAAACACCATCTGAAGTAACGTTACGCTGATGAACGGGACATAAACATGCATGACAGCTCCGATGTTATCGCTTTTTATTAATTTATTTATTTTGCTCCTTTGCACCCCATTATTTTTATTTCTATTTTGCACATTCTTCCATTGTAAAACTACCATTCCAGTGTTTTACTTGCTATATTGTATTTACTTTGCCACCATGGCCTTTTTTGCCTTTACCTCCCTTCTCACCTCATTTGCTCACATTGTATATAGACTTGTTTATACTGCATTATTGACTGTATGTTTGTTTTACTCCATGTGTAACTCTGTGTCGTTGTATCTGTCGAACTGCTTTGCTTTATCTTGGCCAGGTCGCAATTGTAAATGAGAACTTGTTCTCAACTTGCCTACCTGGTTAAATAAAGGTGTTCTCAACTTGCCTACCTGGTTAAATAAAGGTAAATAAATAAATAAATCGCTGTCATCTGGACTGGAGAGAAGTGAAAACACTGTTAACCAGAAGATAGGATGCGAGTGTGCATTTGGTAGCCACAACAATGTTCCATAGTGTGATTTTAGCACACCCTTGCCTTGACTTTAAGTGTATTTGGACAAAACGTAGCTAGCTAACTATTTTATTCTCGCGGTTAAGTCAAAAGATGGAGAAGGAATGTACCGCTGTTAGTCAGTGAACGGTTAATAACGCTGTTAATCACAGCTGTCTGGTTATTACCGACTGCACACACAACACACACGGTGCATTTATTTTCCGTACTATAGAGACAAGTAGTCAGTCATCAGGTTTCTCACCGGTAATTAACGACATGGCCTCTGCGGGTAGTGCAGTATGTCAATGGGACATTGTTTACAATGCACACGTCTTCCCTTTGTGCGTGTGTTTTGCGACAACTCTCTGGTACAATGTAGAATATACTGTAACAAAGCATAGTGTCCCTTTGTTCTTTCTGTCTGCCATTCACATGTTGTGTGTGAGAGGGAGTCTGTGTTTCTCTTTCATGATCTTAGTTATTCTAGAAGAGGTGTCTGAGAACCAATTACTGGCTTGCAGTACCTCGGCACAGCTTTCAGTTAATTATCGGATATTCCCGGGTGCTGTTGCTGCTCCACTGGGTCTGTCAGACACGTTGTGGGCAGACTGAACATGTCACGTCCTGTCCTCCCCTTTATTGGTCAGATAGAGAGTACATCTCTTCCTCCCCATCTTTCTCTCTCTCTCTCTCTCTCTCTCTCTTTCTCTCTTCCTCCTCTCTCTCTTCCCCCCCTTCTCTCTCTCTCTTTCTCTCTCTCTTCCTCCCCTTCTCTCTCTCTCTCATCTCTCTTTCTTTCTCTCTCTCTCTTCCTCCCATCTCTCTCTTTCTCAGTCCCCATCTCTCTCTCTCCCCCTTTGTCCCTCATCTAGCTTTCCTCTCTCTCCCTGCCCCCTCTCTCATTTTTTTCTGTCTCATATGTGACTGACTGTGACTGACTGAAAGGAGAGATGGAGTGAAGTCACTTTTCCCTGATAAGCCCCACCATGGACCACTCCCCCTCCATCTTCAAAGGCAGGCAACATGAAAGCTACAGCACAAACTGATTGTGCTCTGTGTTGTTGATTTGTCTAGAACAGTCATGAATCTCCGACTGCATAACCCCAGTGAATAGTCAGTGGAATTCTCCCCAAGAGACAATGAGTACTGTTGCATGCACACAATAGTAAGATTGTATTGTGGATAGTCAGGCTAATATAATAGGTCATTTAAAACATTGACATGCTTTGCAAGAAGAACGATTTCGCTAATAATCCTGTTTACATGACACATCTGAAATCGGGCGACCTGATGGGACTTAAATCAATCCAGAAAATCACTATTCAAAATTCATTTTTGACCATGTTATTTTTGCGAAGCTTATTTGATTCGGAGTTCAGACATATAATGTTTGCATGTGAAACTATTTCTAAGATGCAGTGGAGGATTTAGGGATTGACCTTTCGCCAACGAAGGGGCGTAGACGTTCTCTCCGAACTTCGGCTTGCCTCCAGAAAAAATGTTGTGTACCTGAACAGCCGAAAAAACTCTCACAGTACAACATCTTCCTAACTGTTTCGGTTGGGAAACATGAGGACGCCTTCTGGTGTTTACATGACTAACACCATACTGCCATAATCAATTTAATATGTAATTATTAGTGTGCATGTAAACATACTCAATGGCTGATAATGAGTGTGCGTGCGTGGGTGGGTGGGTGGGTGAGTTGGTCGTTGCGCTGAGTAAACGTTGATCGCTGTTCGCCGTGAGTAAAGTAGTACTCCCTATATTTCCAATGCATTTTACCACAAAAGGTGGACAAACGGTGTTTACCGTAGATTACCCTCCGCTACACGCGTTTACCGTTGATTACCCTCCGCTACACCAGTTTACTGTTGATTACCCTCCGCTACACGCGTTTACCGTTGATTACCCTCCGCTACACCAGTTTACTGTTGATTACCCTCCTCTACACCAGTTTACCGTTGATTACCCTCCTCTACACCAGTTTACTGTTGTTTACCCTCCTCTACACCAGTTTACTGTTGATTACCCTCCTCTACACCAGTTTACCGTTTATTACCCTCCTCTACACCAGTTTACTGTTGATTACCCTCCTCTACACCAGTTTACTGTTTATTACCCTCCTCTACACCAGTTTACTGTTGATTACCCTCCTCTACACCAGTTTACTGTTGATTACCCTCCTCTACACCAGTTTACCGTTGATTACCCTCCTCTACACCAGTTTACTGTTGATTACCCTCCTCTACACCAGTTTACTGTTGATTACCCTCCTCTACACCAGTTTACTGTTGATTACCCTCTACACCAGTTTACTGTTGATTACCCTCCTCTACACCAGTTTACTGTTGATTACCCTCCTCTACACCAGTTTACTGTTGATTACCCTCCTCTACACCAGTTTACCGTTGATTACCCTCCTCTACACCAGTTTACTGTTGATTACCCTCCTCTACACCAGTTTACTGTTGATTACCCTCCTCTACACCAGTTTACTGTTGATTACCCTCCTCTACACCAGTTTACTGTTGATTACCCTCCTCTACACCAGTTTACCGTTTATTACCCTCCTCTACACCAGTTTACTGTTTATTACCCTCCTCTACACCAGTTTACTGTTGATTACCCTCCTCTACACCAGTTTACTGTTGATTACCCTCCTCTACACCAGTTTACTGTTGATTACCCTCCTCTACACCAGTTTACTGTTGATTACCCTCCTCTACACCAGTTTACCGTTGATTACCCTCCTCTACACCAGTTTACTGTTGATTACCCTCCTCTACACCAGTTTACTGTTGATTACCCTCCTCTACACCACTTTACCGTTGATTACCCTCCGCTACACCAGTGGGTGTGTCTGTGCAGTTGGTAGCAGGGTGGACTAATGCTAATGAGATGACAAGGCTCTTGCTTCGAAGTCACCCCGTTACTTATGGTAACTTCATGTAGCTGAATGTACCTTTTGATGGACTGATTGACTGACAGTGTGACTGTGTCCCTCCCTGCAGGTCAAAGTAACTCAGGAGCTGAAGAATACTCTCATAGAGCAGATGACCAGACTGCACCTCAAACATCAGACTGAATGTGACCTGCTGGAGGACATGAGGTACACACACTACATACCACATACCCCACTCTACATACCCCACACTACATACCCCATACCACACACTACATACCCCACACTACATACCACACACACACTACATACCCCACACTACATACCACATACCACACACTACATACCCCACACTACATACCACACACACACACACTACATACCCCACACTACATACCACATACTACATACCCCACACTACATACCACACACATGCACTACATACCACACGCACTCACTACATACCACACACACGCACTACATACCACACACACGCACTACATACCACACACACACTACATACCACACACTACATACCACATACACACACACACACACACACTACATACCACACACTACATACCACACACACACTACATAGCACACACTACATACCACACACACACGCACTACATGCCACAAACCACATACCACACACACACACACTACATGCCACACACACACACACACTACATACCACACATGCACTACATACCACACACACACGCACTACATACCACACACTACATACCACACACACACGCACTACACACACACGCACTACATACCACACACACACTACATACCACACACACACGCACTACATACCACACACACACTACATACCACACACACACTACATACCACACACTAGAGGTCGACCAATTAATCGGAATGGCCAACGTCGCTCGCTCTGAGACTTGGAGTGGTTGTTCTCCTTGCTCTGCATGGGCAACGCTGCTTCGAGGGTGGCTGTTGTCGATGTGTTCCTGGTTCGAGCCCAGGTAGGGGCGAGGAGAGGGACGGAAGCTATACTGTTACACTGGCAATACTAAAGTGCCTATAAGAACATTCAATAGTCAAAGGTTAACGAAATACAAATGGTATAGAGAGAAATAGTCCTATAATAACTACAACCTAAAACTTCTTATCTGAGAATATTGAAGACTCATGTTAAAAGGAACCACCAGCTTTCATATGTTCTCATGTTCTAAGCAAGGAACTTAAACGTTAGCTTTCTTACATAGCACATATTGCACTTTTACTTTCTTCTCCAACACTTTGTTTTTGCATTATTTAAACCAAATTGAACATGTTTCATTATTTATTTGAGGCTAAATCTTTATTGATGTATTATATTAAGTTAAAATAAGTGTTCATTCAGTATTGTTGCAATTGTCATTATTACAGATAAAATGTTTAAAAAATTCGGCGATTAATCGTTATCGCCTTTTTTTGGTCCTCAAATAATCGATATCGGCATTGAAAAATCCTAATCGGTCGACCTCTACCACACACACACACACACACACACACTATAACACACACACACTATAACACATACACACACACACACACACACACGCACACACACACTATAACACACACACACTATAACACATACACACACACACACACTACATGCCACACACACACACTACATGCCACACACACACACTACATGCCACACACACACACTACATGCCACACACACACACACACACACACACACACACTACATGCCACACACACGCACTACATACCACACACACGCACTACATACCACACACACACTACATACCACACACTACATACCACATACACACACACACACACACACACACTACATACCACACACTACATACCACACACACACTACATAGCACACACTACATACCACACACACACGCACTACATGCCACAAACCACATACCACACACACACACACTACATGCCACACACACACACACACTACATACCACACATGCACTACATACCACACACACACGCACTACATACCACACACTACATACCACACACACACGCACTACACACACACGCACTACATACCACACACACACTACATACCACACACACACGCACTACATACCACACACACACTACATACCACACACTAGAGGTCGACCAATTAATCGGAATGGCCAACGTCGCTCGCTCTGAGACTTGGAGTGGTTGTTCTCCTTGCTCTGCATGGGCAACGCTGCTTCGAGGGTGGCTGTTGTCGATGTGTTCCTGGTTCGAGCCCAGGTAGGGGCGAGGAGAGGGACGGAAGCTATACTGTTACACTGGCAATACTAAAGTGCCTATAAGAACATTCAATAGTCAAAGGTTAACGAAATACAAATGGTATAGAGAGAAATAGTCCTATAATAACTACAACCTAAAACTTCTTATCTGAGAATATTGAAGACTCATGTTAAAAGGAACCACCAGCTTTCATATGTTCTCATGTTCTAAGCAAGGAACTTAAACGTTAGCTTTCTTACATAGCACATATTGCACTTTTACTTTCTTCTCCAACACTTTGTTTTTGCATTATTTAAACCAAATTGAACATGTTTCATTATTTATTTGAGGCTAAATCTTTATTGATGTATTATATTAAGTTAAAATAAGTGTTCATTCAGTATTGTTGCAATTGTCATTATTACAGATAAAATGTTTAAAAAATTCGGCGATTAATCGTTATCGCCTTTTTTTGGTCCTCAAATAATCGATATCGGCGTTGAAAAATCCTAATCGGTCGACCTCTACCACACACACACACACACACACACACTATAACACACACACACTATAACACATACACACACACACACACACACACGCACACACACACTATAACACACACACACTATAACACATACACACACACACACACTACATGCCACACACACACACACTACATGCCACACACACACACTACATGCCACACACACACACTACATGCCACACACACACACACACACACACACACACACACACACACACACACACACACACACACACACACACACACACACACACACACACACACACACACACACACACACACACACACACTACATGCCACACACACACTACATACTACACGCACTACATACTACACACAAACATAACGGACCAAATTCCCTTTCCTGAGACCTGAAGACTTGCGTTAGCTCCCCGAGCGGGCTAACACAGTCTTGTGGTGCACAAGCGACCCGGGTTCGAACCCAGTAGGACAAACACACACACACACACACACACACACAAAAACGACTGAGGAGCAAAGAGGAGGAGTATTCCAGTATTCATATTTATTGGAAGAAAACACAGATCTGGGATATGAGAAAGGCATTTCCTCCTGTTCTCTCTCGCTCTCTTTTTCTCGCTCTCTCTCTCTGTTTCTCTCTCTCTCTGTTTCTCTCTCTCTCTGTTTCTCTCTCTCTCTCTCTCTCTCTCTCTCTGTTTCTCTCTGTTTCTCTCTCTGTTTCTCTCTGTTTCTCTCTCTGTTTCTATCTCTCTCTCTCTCTGTTTCTATCTCTCTCTCTCTCTCTGTTTCTCTCTCTCTCTCTCTGTTTCTCTCTCTTTTTCTCTCTCTCTCCCTTTTTCTCTCCCTGTTTCTCTCTCTCTCTCTGTTTCTCTCTCTCTGTTTCTCTCTCTCTGTTTCTCTCTCCCGACCTCCCACAGCTGGAAGTCAACACGGGAAACCAGCGCAGCACAAAATGTTTCTCTCTCTCTCTTTTCTGCCCTTCTCTCCTTTCGCTGGGTTTGGCGTTTCCCTTTTTCATAAAGTGGACAGGCCTGGTTTGTTCTATTGGCTCAAGATGAGCGTCATGGAGTCAGGAAGAAGTTGGTCGCAGAAGGGAAATAGCAAAGAGATCTAGTGCGTGTGTGTTCAGAGTACAGCAGCAGTAATGGCACACTGCCCCCATCCCAGCTTGACGACAGCTCTCTCAAGCTCTCGTATCTGTGTACTCAATGCATAGATGTTTTATGACAACATACACACGCGCATCTGTTCGGGGACAGATCGCCTCTCTGCAGCGTTGCTGTTGCTTTTGTTTGAGCAAACAGATGTTGTGGTAACTCCTCCTCAGTCTCTGCTTGCTCTTCCTGTTTTCACTTGTATCTATAGCCACTGTTTTCTGTGGCTAGAATTAGCAAACTAGTTAGCTAATATGTGCTTGCTGATGCACATAGACACAGAGTAGAAACACACAGACACACACACTTTCCTCTGCAAATCTGAGATATTAACTCTTTAGTCCCCAAAGCTGCTCTGAGTTCATTAACCCTAATTAATCCTGGGGCTTGTTTAATCGGAGAGGACAAAACACCTCGACACGCATATAGCTAGACACGCATATAGCTAGACACGCTTATAGCTAAACAGGCATATAGCTAGACACGCATATAGCTAGACGGGCATATAGCTAGACGGGCATATAGCTAGACGGGCATATAGCTAGACGGGCATATAGCTAGACGGGCATATAACTAGACGCGCATATAGCTAGACGCTCATATAGCTAGACGCTCATATAGCTAGACGCGCATATAGCTAGACGCGCATATAGCTAGACGCTCATATAGCTAGACGGGCATATAGCTAGACGCTCATATAGCTAGACGCTCATATAGCTAGACGCGCATATAGCTAGACGCTCATATAGCTAGACGCCCATATAGCTAGACGCGCATATAGCTAGACGCTCATATAGCTAGACGCTCATATAGCTAGACACGCATATAGCTAGACACGCATATAGACACATATACAGTTGAAGTCGGGAGTTTACATACACTTAGGTTGGAGTCATTAAATCTAATTTTTCAACCACTCCACAAATTTCTTGTTAACAAACTATAGTTTTGGCAAGTCGGTTAGGACATCTACTTTGTGCATGACACAAGTAATTTTTCCAACAATTGTTTACAGACAGATTATTTCACTTATAATTCACAGTATCACAATTCCAGTGGATCAGAAGTTTACAAACACTAAGTTGACTTCTGCCTTTAAACAGCTTGGAAAATTCCAGAAAATGATGTCATGGCTTTAGAAGCTTCTGATAGGCTGTGGATGTATTTCAAGGCCTACCTTCAAACTCAGTGCCTCTTTGTTTGACATCATGGGAAAATCAAAAGAAATCAGCCAAGATCTCAGAAAAAAATATTGTAGACCTCCACAAGTCTGGTTCATCCTTGGGAGCAATTTTCAAATGCCTGAAGTTACCACGTTCATCTGTACAAACAATAGTACACAAGTATAAACACCATGGGACTACTCAGCTGTCATACCACTCAGGAAGGAGACACGTTCTGTCTCCTAGAGATGAACGTACTTTGGTGCGAAAAGTGGAAATCAATCCCAGAACAACAGCAAAGGACCTTGTGAAGATGCTGGAGGAAACGGGTACAAAAGTATCTACATCCACAGTAAAACGAGTCCTATATCGACATAACCTGAAAGGCCGCTCAGCAAGGAAGAAGCCACTGCTCCAAAACCACCATAAAAAATCCAGACTACGGTTTGCAACTGCACATGGGGACAAAGATCGTACTTTTTGGAGAAATGTCATCTAGTCTGTTGAAACAAAAATAGAACTGTTTGGCCATAATGACCATCGTTATGTTTGGAGGAAAAAGGGGGAGGCTTGCAAGCCGAAGAACACCATCCCAATGTCTCTCTCTCTCTCTCTCTCTGTCTCTGTCTCTCTGTCTCTCTCTCTCTAAAGAGAGACAACACTACATAAAGAGAGACCTAAGACAACAACATAGCAACACATGACAACACAGAATGGTAGCAACCCAACATGACAACAACATGGTAGCAAACACAACATGGTAGCAAACACAACATGGCAGCAGCACAAAACATGGTACAAACATTATTGGGCACAGGCAACAGCACAAAGGGCAAGAAGGTAGAGACAGCAATACATCACACAAAGCAGCCACCACTAACTAGTTAACCTTTTTTAGATTATGACTGATTGTTTTTTATAAGATAAGTTTAATGCTAGCTAGCAACTTACCTTGGCTTCTTACTGCATTCGCGTAACAGGCAGTCTCCTCATGGAGTGCAGCAAGTCAGCACCTCAGGAGTAAATGCAGTTGGCTTTTCATAGCCGATCATTCAGAGTATCTCTACCGCTCCTGCTGTCTCTAGAGTTGAAAACAGCAGGTCAGGGACAGGTAGCACGTCCGGTGAACAGGTCAGGATTCCATGGCCGCAGGCAGAACAGTTGAAACTGGAGCAGCAGCACGGCCAGGTGGACTGGGGACAGCAAGGAGTCATCATGCCAGGTAGTCCTGAGGCATGGTCCTAGGGCTCAGGTCCTCCGAGAGAGAGAAAGAGAGAATTAGAGAGAGCATACATCAATTCACACAGGACACCGGATAAGACAGGAGAAGTATAAATAAAGATAAAATAAAAAAATAGAGACCTAGCAGTGTGGTGCCAGGACAACAACCTCTCCCTAAACGTGAGCAAGACAGAGGAGCTGATGACGGACCACAGGAAATGGAGGGCCGTGTATACAGCCAAGTTATCATTACTCAATATTATTTGTTTGACTTTTGTAATGTTTCTCTAGTTTCTTTCTCTCTGCGTTGGGAAGGGCCCGTAAGTAAACCTTTTGTTTATGAATCATGTGACGAATAACATTTGTTTAGAAATGTATTTTTATTTACCCTCCAGATTCAGTAGCTTGAAAATCCCATTCTATTTTTGCCCAAACTAAAACTTAACATCATTCATGATTGTTTTTATTTTATATTATACAACGGCTGGGTCTCTGATTTGCTTAAAACTGTTTCCCAGCTGTTATCGATTCCACAAGTAGTTTGAGTTTTGAATTTGAGTATTTTATTTCAGTTCCTAAATTGTTCTTTCATGATTAGTTTAGTTTACTATAATAACCTTCACACAGTCTGGAATGACAGGAAGAGGTGGGAAGGAGCAGAGGATTGTGGGTAATGGTTCATCTCTCTCTGGCCACAGAGATGAAAGGAATGTTTTTGTTTCTTCACGAAGAGAGGGACAGAGAGGAGGATGTAGGGAGGAGGAGAGAGGAGAGGAAGAAAGGGTTGTTTGAACGAATCTACTTTATTAATGAATTCGTTTATGAATCCAGGCTGCTGAGTACAGCGGGAAGCTCAGATGGGAGGAAGCTAACATGATCACATGCGTTTCTAATTCAGATTTCATTTATCGTCCTCTCTCTTGAGGACATTTAGTTTTCATGCCTTTGTCAAAACACATTACTTATGAACAAACACAGCAAACACGGTCGATAATACAGCCACAGGTCATGAAATAACCCAACCACACCTATCAGAAAGCCTGTGAATGCTAGTTATGTGAGCTTGTCTGCAGGATTCAAACTGCCATATTCTGTCCTCGGTGATACCAGTCAATAGATAATATTTCATATTTAACCAGGTGTAAATGAGCTTTTGGGGATTGTGTGTGTGAGATCTGATCATTGGTTGCTTGTTTACCTACAGCAGAGCTAGCCATGGCAGCATTACCTGAGAGGCAAAGACATGTCCAAAGATCGTGTGTGTGCGTGCATACCACACGTAGACATGCCCAAAGATCGTGTGTGTGCGTGCATACCACACGTAGACATGCCCAAAGATCGTGTGTGTGCGTGCATACCACACATAGACATGTCCAAAGATCGTGTGTGTGCGTGCATACCACACGTAGACATGTCCAAAGATCGTGTGTGTGCGTGCATACCACACGTAGACATGCCCAAAGATCGTGTGTGTGCGTGCATACCACACGTAGACATGTCCAAAGATCGTGTGTGTGCGTGCATACCACACGTAGACATGCCCAAAGATCGTGTGTGTGCGTGCATACCACACGTAGACATGTCCAAAGATCGTGTGTGTGCGTGCATACCACATGTAGGCCTATTTTTTTCTGTCTCTGAGTCGAAGAGAGCTGAGAGAACTAGAGCTTGCTGGCGTGTGTGTGTGTGTGTGTGTGTGTGTGTGTGTGTGTGTGTGTGTGTGTGTGTGTGTGTGTGTGTGTGTGTGTGTGTGTGTGTGTGTGTGTGAGAGAGAGTGCATATTTGGAGTGTGAACTCATATGGATGTCTTGGAGCCTGAAAGCATGTGATATGCTGGAGGGAGGAAAGGAATGGAGGGAGAGGGGAAGGTAGGTAGACAAAGGGAGGGAGGAAAAGAGGACTGGAGGAGGATAGGGAACAGAGGGGAGGGAGGGAGGGAGAGGGACAGAAAGGTTAGGGAAGGGAGGGAGGGAGAGGGGCAGAAAGGTTAGGGAAGGGAGGGAGGGAGAGGGGCAGAAGGTGAGGGAGAGGGGCAGAAAGGTTAGGGAAGGGAGGGAGAGGGGCAGAAAGGTGAGGGAGAGGGGCAGAAAGGTGAGGGAGAGGGGCAGAAAGGTGAGGGAGAGGGGTAGAAAGGTTAGGGAAGTGAGGGAGAGGGTCAGAAAGATTAGGGAGAGGGGCAGAAAGGGAAGGGAGGAAGAGGGGCAGAAGGGTTAGGGAATTGAGGGAGAGGGTCAGAAAGGTTAGGGAAGGGAGGGAGAGGGGCATAAAGGTTAGGGAAGGGAGGGAGAGGGGCAGAAGGGTTAGGGAAGGGAGGGAGAGGGGCCGAAGGGTTAGGGAAGGGAGGGAGAGGGGCATAAAGGTTAGGGAAGGGAGGGAGAGGGGCATAAAGGTTAGGGAAGGGAGGGAGAGGGGCAGAAGGGTTAGGGAAGGGAGGGAGAGGGGCATAAAGGTTAGGGAAGGGAGGGAGAGGGGCATAAAGGTTAGGGAAGGGAGGGAGAGGGGCAGAAGGGTTAGGGAAGGGAGGGAGAGGGGCAGAAGGGTTAGGGAAGGGAGGGAGAGGGGCAGAAGGGTTAGGGAAGGGAGGGAGAGGGGCATAAAGGTTAGGGAAGGGAGGGAGAGGGGCTGAAGGGTTAGGGAAGGGAGGGAGAGGGGCAGAAGAGTTAGGGAAGGGAGGGAGAGGGGCATAAAGGTTAGGGAAGGGAGGGAGAGGGGCATAAAGGTTAGGGAAGGGAGGGAGAGGGGCAGGAGGGTTAGGGAAGGGAGGGAGAGGGGCATAAAGGTTAGGGAAGGGAGGGAGAGGGGCAGAAGGGTTAGGGAAGGGAGGGAGAGGGGCATAAAGGTTAGGGAAGGGAGGGAGAGGGGCAGAAGGGTTAGGGAAGGGAGGGAGAGGGGCAGAAGGGTTAGGGAATTGAGGGAGAGGGTCAGAAAGATTAGGGAGAGGGGCAGAAAGGGAAGGGAGGAAGAGGGGCAGAAGGGTTTGGGAATTGAGGGAGAGGGTCAAAGATTAGGGAGAGGGGCAGAAAAGGGAAGGGAGGAAGAGGGGCAGAAGGGTTAGGGAATTGAGGGAGAGGGTCAGAAAGATTAGGGAGAGGGGCATAAAGGTTAGGGAAGTGAGGGAGAGGGGCAGAAAGGGAGGGGAGGAAGAGGGGCAGAAGGGTTAGGGAAGTGAGGGAGAGGGTCAGAAAGGTTAGGGAAGGGAGGGAGAGGGTCAGAAAGGTTAGGGAAGGGAGGGAGAGGGGCAGAAAGGTTAGGGAAGGGAGGGAGAGGGGCAGAAATGTTAGGGAAGGGAGGGAGAGGGGCAGAAAGGTTAGGGAATGGAGGGAGAGGGGCAGAAAGGTTTGCAGTTTTTGCAGTAAAAAATTGCAGTTTTTAACAAAAGATGCCCATTTGTCACATTCCTAGTTCATAGGTGCTATGGTTGAGAGCCTTGATCTTTGCTGAAAACACTCCCTGCCATTGTTAAAAAGACACCACTAAGATTCAAATTCAGAATCTTCTGTTTACTAGACCAACTAAGTGGTGGTTACTTAAGGAACTGCGTTTTTTCATGGTTCATAATGTGCCATGGATGAGAGTCTTGCTCTTTGCTAAAAACACTCCCTGCCATTATTAGGTGTTTTATTTATAAATTGAAGGCTGTTTCCAGTCCAGACTCAATGGGCACGTCATTAATTGAGATGACCACTGAACAGCAGGACATATCCCTGTTTGTGTCTTTAAACTTGTGGTGGAACATCATCTGTTCTCAAGCCGCTGGTAGAACTACATGCTGCCGATGAGGAAAAAGGCACTGCTGAGATTCGAACTCAGGATCTCCTGTTTACTAGACAGGCGCTTTAACCAACTAAGCCACAGCACCTAATGGTGCCTCTGGGCTTTTGGGAGTGTTTTATTCATGGTGCATGGGTGCGTGCCTTGCTGGGTAATGAAAACACTCCCTGCCGTTGGAAAAAGGCACTGCTGAGATTCGAACTCAGGATCTCCTGTTTACTAGACAGGCGCTTTAACCAACTAAGCCACAGCACCAGGTGTCTGCTCATACTGCTCGGTAGTCTTTTGTTAATGGTTCAGAGGTCCCATTGACGGGTGACTCCGTTGTTTGTAAAGCTTAAGTTTAGCATACTCCTCCTGAACAGGGTGTTCGACGTGGAGACGTGGGAATTAGTGTGAGCACTTAGAAACTCAAACTAGCCTAAAAACTAGTTTATATTGTTGTTGTTAACGTTTCATTTAATTTGTATAGTTTTTTTAAATAATGTTTTTGTAAAGTTAATTTTTTTGTGCTTTAAGATTAAAGTATAGAGCTTTGTCTGTTTTTGGTCGGTTTGAATGTTCCTTTTAATCATGTAGAGGCCTGGCTGCCTACTGCACCGAAGAGGCCTGGCTGCCTACTGCACCGAAGAGGCCTGGCTGCCTACTGCACCGAAGAGGCCTGGCTGCCTACTGCACCGAAGAGGCCTGGCTGCCTACTGCACCGAAGAGGCCTGGCTGCCTACTGCACCGAAGAGGCCTGTCTGCCTACTGCACCGAAGAGGCCTGGCTTCAGATTAGAAGGCTGACGCGCTGCCTACTGCACCGAAGAGGCCTGTCTGCCTACTGCACCGAAGAGGCCTGTCTGCCTACTGCACCGAAGAGGCCTGTCTGCCTACTGCACCGAAGAGGCCTGTCTGCCTACTGCACCGAAGAGGCCTGGCTGCCTACTGCACCAAAGAGGCCTGGCTTCAGATTAGAAGGCTGACGCGCTGCCTACTGCACCGAAGAGGCCTGGCTGCCTACTGCACCGAAGAGGCCTGGCTGCCTACTGCACCGAAGAGGCCTGGCTGCCTACTGCACCAAAGAGGCCTGGCTGCCTACTGCACCGAAGAGGCCTGGCTGCCTACTGCACCGAAGAGGCCTGGCTGCCTACTGCACCGAAGAGGCCTGGCTGCCTACTGCACCGAAGAGGCCTGGCTGCCTACTGCACCGAAGAGGCCTGGCTGCCTACTGCACCGAAGAGGCCTGGCTGCCTACTGCACCGAAGAGGCCTGGCTGCCTACTGCACCGAAGAGGCCTGGCTGCCTACTGCACCGAAGAGGCCTGGATGCTTACTGCACCGAAGAGGCCTGGTTTCAGATTAGAAGGCTGACGCTCTGCCTACTGCACCGAAGAGGCCTGGAGGACGTTAAAAGCATGTGTCTGTTTCATGGTGTCTGGTTTTTAGGGGTGGACCTAAACGCTGATCACTGACTGGCTGACGGTATTAGTGGGGCATGCATATACTTCAACCAGAGGCGCTGGTTCAGAGATGTCTATCTATCACTTGTCTATCTATCTGTTGGTATGTCTGTCTGTCTTTGTCTGTAAAGAATGCACACTGGTGCAGTAAGGAGAGAGAGGAGGAAGTGTTTTGTGAAGCAGTCCTTTTCTGGACAGAGATGTTTTATAGGGAATGTCTGGTACTGTCTAAACAGTGACTAGGAACCTGTTGCATTAGTAGTATTTGATTGAGATAATAACCCAGAATGGCTATGGCTCAGTTTCACACACACACACACACACCACACACACACACACACACACACACACACACACACACACACACACACACCACACACACACACACACACACACACACACACACAGTGAAGAGCTTGATGAGGTCTCTTCCTGTCTGGGCTGTAATTTGTGTTAAAGGGGATTGTGGGTAATTATGCTCTTTATGTATCACCTTCCTCTCCACTCGCCCCATCCATCTACCCCTCCCTCTGTCTGCAGACACCCCTTACCCCTCCCTCTGTCTGCAGACACCCCTTACCCCTCCCTCTGTCTGCAGACACCCCTTACCCCTCCCTCTGTCTGCAGACACCCCTTACCCCTCCCTCTGTCTGCAGACACCCCTTACCCCTCCCTCTGTCTGCAGACACCCCTTACCCCTCCCTCTGTCTGCAGACACCCCTTACCCCTCCCTCTGTCTGCAGACACCCCTTACCCCTCCCTCTGTCTGCAGACACCCCTTACCCCTCCCTCAGTCTGCAGACACCCCTTACCCCTCCCTCTGTCTGCAGACACCCCTGAATCCAATCACTGTGTCTGTCTGTCTTTCCGTCCCTCTGTTTGAGACCTAAAACAGGAATTGTGTGTGTGTGTGTGTGTGTGTGTGTGTGTGTGTGTGTGTCGTCCAGAATTCCATGAGCTTCACAGCCCTTGTAGTGGTTTAAGTTTAGAGGGGGAAGGGTGGGAGGTTCTGTTATTTCATATTGAGAGTTTGAGGTGGAAACTGAGCTTGCAGCATGACTGTGCTGGTGTAACCTATCCTGGGAAAGTGTGTGTGTGTGTGAGAGAAACTGAGCTTGCAGCATGACTGTGCTGGTTGAACCTATCCTGGGAAAGTGTGTGTGTGTGTGTGAGAAACTGAGCTTGCAGCATGACTGTCCTGGTTGAACCTATCCTGGGAGTGTGTGTGTGCGCACAAGCTGGCCCAAGGGACCGGACTCGGCTTTCACTGCCCAGAGGAAGAACACCATGTATGGATGTGAGTACAAATGTACACACATAGATAATACACCAAACAGTGTGAAAAAATACATTATATACAGGGCCTTCGAAAAGTTTTCAAACCCCATGACTTATTCCACATTTTGTTACGTTACAGCCTTATTCTAAAATTGACAGGTGTGGTATATCAAGATGCTGATTAAACAGCATGATCATTGTACAGGTGCACCTTGTGCTGGGGATAATAATTGGCCACTCTAAAATGTGCAGGTTTGTCACACAGCACAATGCCACTGTCTCAAGTTTTGAGGGAGCGTGTAATTGGCTTGCAGACTGCAGGAATGTCCTCTAGTGCTGTTGCCAGATAATTAAATTTAAATTTCTCTACCATAAGCCGCCTCCAATGTCATTTTAAAGAATTTTGCAGTATGTCCAACCGGCCTCACAACCGCAGACCAGGTCTATGGCGTCGTGTGGTTTGCTGATGTCAGCATTGTGAACAGAGTGGGGTTATGGTATGGGCAGGCATAAGCTATAGACAATGAACAGAATTGCATTTTATTGATGGCAATTTGAATGCACAGAGATACCGTGAAGAGATCCTGAGGCCCATTGTCATGCCTTTCATCCACCAACCATCACCCCATGTTTCAGCATGATAATGCACAGCCCCGTGTCGCAAGGATCTGTACACAATTCCTGGAAGCTGAAAATGTCCCAGTTCTTTCATTGCCTACAAACTCAACAGACATGTCACCCATTGAGCAAGTTTGTGATGCTCTGGATCGATGTGTACGACAGCAATTTCCAGTTCCCGCCGATATCCAGCAACTCCGCACAGCCATTGAAGAGGAGTGGGACAACATTCCACAGGCCACAATCAACAGCCTGATTTTCATTACAGTGAAAAAAGATATGTACACTACCAGTCAAATCTGGATACAACTACTCATTCAAAGGTTTTTCTTTATTTGAACTATTTTCTACATTGTAGAATTATAGTGAAGATATCAAAACTATGAAATAATACAAATGGAATCATGTAGTAACCAATAAAGTGTTAAACAAATCAAAATATATTTGAGATTCTTCAAAGTAGCCACCCTTTGCCTTGATGACAGCTTTGCAAACTCTTGGATAGAAAGGGGCTGAGGGAGGGAGGTAGGAGACGAGGTTGAGAGCGAGAGGGACAAACTCTTGGATAGAAAGGGGCTGAGGGAGGGAGGAAGGGGATGTGAGGGACGAGGGGAGAGCGAGAGGGACAAACTCTTGGATAGAAAGGGGCTGAGGGAGTGAGGAAGGGGATGTGAGGGACGAGGGTGAGAGCGAGAGGGACAAACTCTTGGATAGAAAGGGGCTGAGGGAGGGAGGTAGGAGATGTGAGGGACGAGGGGGAGAGCGAGAGGGACAAACTCTTGGATAGAAAGGGGCTGAGGGAGGTAGGAGATGTGAGGGACGAGGGGGAGAGCGAGAGGGACAAACTCTTGGATAGAAAGGGGCTGAGGGAGGGAGGTAGGAGACGAGGGGGAGAGTGAGGGACAAACTCTTGGATAGAAAGGGGCTGAGGGAGGGAGGAAGGGGATGTGAGGGACGAGGGGGAGAGCGAGAGGGACAAACTCTTGGATAGAAAGGGGCTGAGGGAGGGAGGAAGGGGATGTGAGGGACGAGGGGGAGAGCGAGAGGGACAAACTCTTGGATAGAAAGGGGCTGAGAGAGGGAGGAAGGGGATGTGAGGGACGAGGGAGAGAGCGAGAGGGACAAACTCTTGGATAGAAAGGGGCTGAGGGAGGGAGGAAGGGGATGTGAGGGGGAGAGCGAGAGGGACAAACTCTTGGATAGAAAGGGGCTGAGGGAGGGATGAGGGGGTTGTGAGGGATGAGGGGGAGAGCGAGAGGGACAGAAATTCCTGCCTTGCATAACCATGTGGTTGCTGAGTCCACTCTCTATTTCACTCTGCTCTCCTTCCTCCCTCTTTATCTCGCTTTCTCCCCCTCTTCCTTCCTTCCTTCCTTCCTTCCTTCCTTCCTTCCTTTCTCCCCCCTCTTCCTTCCTTCCTTCCTTCCTTTCTCCCCCCTCTTCCTTCCTTCCTTCCTTCCTTCCTTTCTCCCCCCTCTTCCTTCCTTCCTTCCTTCCTTCCTTCCTTTCTCCCCCCTCTTCCTTCCTTCCTTCCTTCCTTCCTTTCTTCCTTTCTCCCACCTCTTCCTTCCTTCCTTCCTTCCTTCCTTCCTTCCTTTCTTCCTTCCTTTCTCCCACCTCTTCCTTCCTTTCTTCCTTTCTCCCCCCTCTTCCTTCCTTCCTTCCTTCCTTCCTTCCTTCCTTCCTTCCTTCCTTCCTTCCTTCCTTCCTTCCTTCCTTCCTTCCTTCCTTCCTTCCTTCCTTCCTTCCTTCCTTTCTCCCCCCTCTTCCTTCCTTCCTTCCTTCCTTCCTTTCTCCCCCCTCTTCCTTCCTTCCTTCCTTCCTTCCTTCCTTCCTTTCTTCCTTCCTTTCTCCCACCTCTTCCTTCCTTCCTTCCTTTCTTCCTTCCTTTCTCCCACCTCTTCCTTCCTTTCTTCCTTTCTCCCCCCTCTTCCTTCCTTCCTTCCTTCCTTTCTCCCCCCTCTTCCTTCCTTCCTTCCTTCCTTCCTTCCTTCCTTCCTTCCTTCCTTTCTCCCCCCTCTTCCTTCCTTCCTTCCTTCCTTCCTTCCTTCCTTTCTTCCTTCCTTTCTCCCACCTCTTCCTTTCTTCCTTCCTTTCTCCCCCCTCTTCCTTTCTTCCTTCCTTTCTCCCCCCTCTTCCTTCCTTCCTTCCTTTCTCCCCCCTCTTCCTTCCTTCCTTCCTTCCTTTCTTTCTTTCTTTCTTTCTTTCTTCCTTCCTTCCTTCCTTCCTTCCTTCCTTCCTTCCTTCCTTCCTTTCTTTCTTTCTTTCTTTCTTTCTTTCTTTCTTTCTTTCTTTCTTTCTTTCTTTCTTTCTTTCTTTCTTCTTTCTTTCTTTCTTTCTTTCTTTCTTTCTTTCTTTCTTTCTTTCTTTCTTTCTTTTCTTTCTTTCTTTCTTTCTTTCTTTCTTTCTTTCTTTCTTTCTTTCTTTCTTCTTCTTTCTTCCTTCCTTCCTTCCTTCCTTCCTTCCTTCCTTCTTCCTTCCTTCCTTTGATTTAAATAGTTCAGAAATCAGTGTTCTAGTCTGGTGGTGTCTCACTAGGAGGTACTAGGAGGTGTGTTCTAGTCTGGTGTCTCACTAGGAGGTACTAGGAGGTGTGTTCTAGTCTGGTGGTGTCTCACTAGATGTGTTCTAGTCTAGGTGACTACTGTCACACTACTTCATCTGCAGCACAATGATTGACCTCCTTTTGTCGATCAACTGTAATCTCCCTCCTCTCCTCTTCTCTTCTCTCCTCTTTTCTTCGCTTCTCTCTTTCTCCTCTTTATATATTCTGTTCCTCGCTCTATTCTCTCTCTCCCCCTCTATTCAATTTAAGGTCTTTATTGGCATGGGAAACATATGTTAACATTGACAAAGCAAGTGAAGTAGATAATAAACAAAAGTGAAATATAACAAACATAACAATCACAGATGTTCCAAAATAATAAAGACATAGCAAATGTCGTAGGTCTATATACATTTGTAACAATGTGCAAATAGTTAAAGTACTATTCTCTCTCTCCTCTCTATCTTCTCGTCTCGCTCTATTCTGTTTCTCCTATCTTTGTCTCTCTCTCTAGGGCATACAGTCTGAAGAAGGGCCAGTTGGAGAGGGACTATGTCCAGGTAAGAGCCTGTGTAGTACAACCTGAGGATCTTTCTCCTCTGCCAGGAGCCAGAGAACCATGTCCCTGGAGCAGACGCTTCTAGCCTGGGTGGCCCTTAACTCTCTGTCTGTCCCTGGAGCAGGGGCTTCTAGCCAGGCTGGCCCTAAACTCTCTGTCTGTCCCTGGAGCAGGGGCTTCTAGCCAGGCTGGCCCTAAACTCTCTGTCTGTCCCTGGAGCAGAGGCTTCTAGCCAGGCTGGCCCTAAACTCTCTGTCTGTCCCTGGAGCAGGGGCTTCTAGCCAGGCTGGCCCTAAACTCTCTGTCTGTCCCTGGAGCAGACGCTTCTAGCCTGGCTGGCCCTTAACTCTCTGTCTGTCCCTGGAGCAGGGGCTTCTAGCCAGGCTGGCCCTAAACTCTCTGTCTGTCCCTGGAGCAGGGGCTTCTAGCCAGGCTGGCCCTAAACTCTCTGTCTGTCCCTGGAGCAGGGGCTTCTAGCCAGGCTGGCCCTAAACTCTCTGTCTGTCCCTGGAGCAGGGGCTTCTAGCCAGGCTGGCCCTAAACTCTCTGTCTGTCCCTGGAGCAGGGGCTTATAGCCAGGCTGGCCCTTAACTCTCTGTCTGTCCCTGGAGCAGGGGCTTCTAGCCAGGCTGGCCCTTAACTCTCTGTCTGTCCCTGGAGCAGACGCTTCTAGCCAGGCTGGCCCTAAACTCTCTGTCTGTCCCTGGAGCAGACGCTTCTAGCCAGGCTGGCCCTAAACTCTCTGTCTGTCCCTGGAGCAGGGGCTTCTAGCCAGGCTGGCCCTAAACTCTCTGTCTGTCCCTGGAGCAGGGGCTTCTAGCCAGGCTGGCCCTAAACTCTCTGTCTGTCCCTGGAGCAGACGCTTCTAGCCAGGCTGGCCCTAAACTCTCTGTCTGTCCCTGGAGCAGGGGCTTCTAGCCAGGCTGGCCCTAAACTCTCTGTCTGTCCCTGGAGCAGGGGCTTCTAGCCAGGCTGGCCCTAAACTCTCTGTCTGTCCCTGGAGCAGACGCTTCTAGCCTGGCTGGCCCTTAACTCTCTGTCTGTCCCTGGAGCAGGGGCTTCTAGCCAGGCTGGCCCTAAACTCTCTGTCTGTCCCTGGAGCAGGGGCTTCTAGCCAGGCTGGCCCTAAACTCTCTGTCTGTCCCTGGAGCAGGGGCTTCTAGCCAGGCTGGCCCTAAACTCTCTGTCTGTCCCTGGAGCAGGGGCTTCTAGCCAGGCTGGCCCTAAACTCTCTGTCTGTCCCTGGAGCAGGGGCTTATAGCCAGGCTGGCCCTTAACTCTCTGTCTGTCCCTGGAGCAGGGGCTTCTAGCCAGGCTGGCCCTTAACTCTCTGTCTGTCCCTGGAGCAGACGCTTCTAGCCAGGCTGGCCCTAAACTCTCTGTCTGTCCCTGGAGCAGACGCTTCTAGCCAGGCTGGCCCTAAACTCTCTGTCTGTCCCTGGAGCAGGGGCTTCTAGCCAGGCTGGCCCTAAACTCTCTGTCTGTCCCTGGAGCAGGGGCTTCTAGCCAGGCTGGCCCTAAACTCTCTGTCTGTCCCTGGAGCAGACGCTTCTAGCCAGGCTGGCCCTAAACTCTCTGTCTGTCCCTGGAGCAGGGGCTTCTAGCCAGGCTGGCCCTAAACTCTCTGTCTGTCCCTGGAGCAGGGGCTTCTAGCCAGGCTGGCCCTAAACTCTCTGTCTGTCCCTGGAGCAGACGCTTCTAGCCAGGCTGGCCCTAAACTCTCTGTCTGTCCCTGGAGCAGGGCCTTCTAGCCAGGCTGGCCCCTAAACTCTCTGTCTGTCCCTGGAGCAGACACTTCTAGCCTGGCTGGCCCTAAACTCTCTGTCTGTCCCTGGAGCAGGGGCTTCTAGCCAGGCTGGCCCTTAACTCTCTGTCTGTCCCTGGAGCAGACGCTTCTAGCCAGGCTGGCCCTAAACTCTCTGTCTGTCCCTGGAGCAGGGGCTTCTAGCCTGGCTGGCCCTAAACTCTCTGTCTGTCCCTGGAGCAGAGGCTTCTAGCCAGGCTGGCCCTAAACTCTCTGTCTGTCCCTGGAGCAGGGGCTTCTAGCCTGGCTGGTCCTTAACTATCAATATCTGTCCCTCGGAGTAGTGGAGGGGCTTCTAGCCTGGCTGGTCCTCAGTATCTTCTATCAGACTTGGCATGATTCTGAGCATAAGCTCACTACACACACATACTTGAGCAACTGCAGCACACGTGTGTACATATTGGGCTAGCCTTCACACACTTGAGGACACTACTACACATGCACTCTCTCTCCTCTCTCTGAGCAGCTGTCCACACAAATAAACATTTGTTTTCTGGTCTCATCGGCTTCAGCCCGCTGAACACAGAAGAGAGAGACTGGGAGGGAGAGCGAGTCAGATACATACATACATACAATACCGGCTTGTTTGTATGTATGAGAGAGAGAAAGAGCCCCTTTGAATTGAAAGAGAGAGTGTGTGTAGAATCTGTCTTCTTGTGACTTCTGGCTGCACTCTTTTATTCAGTCACATTATCAACAGTCCTTTTCTCTCTTTCTCTCCCTCACTCCTGCAAGCTGGGTTGCCTAGCAACAATCCCCCCTGGAACAATCCCCCCTGGAACAATCCCCCCTAGGTTAATGGATTTTCTCTTGATTGTAAAAGTCTTGGTGTGTGTGTGTGTGTGTGTGTGTCAGACTACTGGCTAGTGGCTTTCCTCTCTGTTTGGTCATTACATTAAAGGTATACTTGGGGATTTTTATGTCTCTACATGCAGGTTGAAGGAAGTTGCTAGCTAGCTCTAGCACAATTGCTAAGATACCCATAGACTTCCAGTCATTGTGCTAACAATAGTTAGCATTTGCTCATGAAACTACCTCTAATGTCCTTCTTACTGGACACAGAGACATAACAATGATGTCCACAAGTTCATCTGACTCTGGGGAAGTATATGAAGGGCTTCATTGCCAAAATCCCAAACGATCCCTTTTAAAGACCATAAATGAATATCCCTTTTAACCTTTAGCGTGTAGGGGGCAGTATTTTCGTTTTTGGCTATAAAAAAACGTACCCATGTGAAACTGCCTGTTTCTCACTCCCAGAAACTAGAATATGCATATAATTGTCAGATTAGGATAGAAAACACTCTAAAGTTTCCAAAACTGTAAAAATATTGTCTGTGAGTATAACAGAACTGATATTGCAGGCGAAAGCCTGAGGAAAATCCAATCAGGAAGTGCCTCTTATTTCAAGACCTCTCTGCTTATCCTCCATTTAAAGGGATATCAACCAGATTCCTTTTTTTCAGGCTTCCCTAAGGTGTCAACAGTCTTTAGACATAGTTTCAGGCTTTTATTTTTTTAAACGAGGGTGTAAGATCACATTGCATAAGTGGATAGGTGGGGGCTCTCAGAGTGAGTTTTTGCGCTACAGAGTAAAGCAGCCATTGTTTCTCCCACTGTTATTGAAAAACCTACACACTCGGTTGATATATTATCGAATATATATTTTAAGAACTACCTGAGGAATGATTATAAAAACGTTTGACATGTTTCTGTGGACATTATAGATATTATTTGGAATATATGTCTGCGTTGTCGTGACCGCTCTTTCCTGTGGATTTCTGAACATAACGGGACAAACAAACAGAGGTATTTTGGGTATAAAAATAATCTTTATGGAACAAAAGGAACATTTGTTGTGCAACTGGGAGTCTCGTGAGTGAAAAACACCTGAAGATCATCAAAGGTAAACTATTTTTTTTATTGCTTTTCTGATTTTCGTGACCTAGCTAATTAATGCTAAGTGTACATAATGTTATTCTATGCTATCAATAAGCAATACAAGCGTTTGTGTAAGCTTTCGCTGTAAAGCATCATTTCATAATCTGACACGACAGGTGGATTAACAAAAGGCTAAGCTGTGTTTTCCTATATTGCACTTGTGATTTCATGAATATGAATATTTTTTAGTATTATTATTTGACTGTTGCGCTATGCTATTCAGCGGTTGCTGATGACAATTATCCTGCTACCGGGATGGGTAGCATCAACAAGTTTAAAGACGACAAATGAATATCCCTTTTCAAGACAATAAATGAATATCCCTTTTCAAGACAATAAATGAATATCCCTTTTCAAGACAATAATCCTAATGAATGGCTGGATGGAGCGATTGATATTTACTTCAAATGATTGTAGTGAGCCTGCAAGTCTCTTTCTCTCTTTCTCTCTCTATTCAATATATTGGCATGACGTAACAATGTAAATATTGTAAAAGCTTTGGAGATTAAGTGATACATTTACAATATTAAAATAATAATAATAAAAATTGTCAATGGGACAATCAGTAACACTGTACTGTCGATTTAGGGCCAGATAGCACTGCATTTTATTTGTGATTGTGTTTCCCCATAGGTCATGTCATTTTGTTCTGACTGTGTTGAAAGTTGGTTTATGCTGATTGATTGGATGTTCTGGTCCTGAGGTTTTAGTATGTTAGTAGAACAGGTTTGTGAACTCAGCCCCAGGACCAGCTAGAAGAGGGGCCTCTCTCTCTCTCTCTCTCTCTCTCTCTCTCTCTCTCTCTCTCTCTCTCTCTCTCTCTCTCTCTCTCTCTCTCTCTTTTTCTTTCTTTCTTTCTTTCTTTCTTTCTTTCTTTCTCTCTTTCTCTCTTTCTCTCTTTCTTTCTTTCTCTCTCTTTCTTTCTCTCTCTCTTTCTCTCTTTCTCTCTCTCTCTCTTTTCAATTCAAGGGGCTTTATTGGCATGGGAAACATATGTTAACATTGCCAAAGCAAATGAAATAGATAATAAACTCAAGTGAAATAATCAATCAAAAATGAACAATGAACATTACATTCACAAGTTTGAAAAGAATAAAGACATGTCATAATGTCTATATACAGTGTTGTAACGATGTGCAAATAGTTAAAGTACACAGGGGAAAATAAATCAACATAAATATGGGTTGTATTTACAATGGTGTTTGTTCTTCACTGGTTGACCTTTTCTTGTGGCAACAGGTCACAAATATTGCTGCTGTGATGGCACACTGTGGAATTTCATCCAAAAGATGTTGGAGTTTATCAAAATTGGGTTTGTTTTTTAAAATTCTTTGTGGATCTGTGTAATCTGAGGGAAATATGTGTCTCTAATATGGTCATACATTTGGTAGGAGGTTAGGAATTGCAGCTCAGTTTCCACCTCATTTTGTGGGCAGTGTGCACCTAGCCTGTCTTCTCTTGAGAGCCAGGTATGCCTACGGCGGCCTTTCTCAATAGCAAGGCCATACTCACTGAGTCTGTATATAGTAGAAGCTTTCCTTAAGTTTGGTTCAGTCACGGTAGTCAGGTATTCTGCCACTGTGTATTCTCTGTTTAGGGCCAAATAGCATTCCATTTTGCTCTGTTTTTTGGTAAATTCTCTTGCTCTCTGTCTGTCTGTCGCTCTCGTTCTGACTGCCTGTCTGTCCTGTCTGTCTGTCTGTCTGTCTGTCTGTCTGTCTGTCTGTCTGTCTGTCTCTCTCGCTGTCTGTCTGACTGACAGACTGACTCTCGCTCTCCTGTCTGTCTGACTGCCTGCCTGCCTCTCTCGCTCTCCTGTCTGACTGACTGCCTGCCTGCCTCTCTCGCTCTCCTGTCTGACTGACTGCCTGCCTGCCTCTCTCGCTCTCCTGTCTGACTGACTGCCTGCCTGCCTCTCTCGCTCTCCTGTCTGACTGACTGCCTGCCTGCCTTTCTCGCTCTCCTGTCGGACTGACTGCCTGCCTCTCTCGATCTCCTGTCTGACTGCCTGCCTGCCTCTCTCGCTCTCCTGTCTGACTGACTGCCTGCCTGCCTCTCTCGCTCTCCTGTCTGACTGACTGCCTGCCTGCCTTTCTCGCTCTCCTGTCGGACTGACTGCCTGCCTCTCTCGCTCTCCTGTCTGTCTGTCTGTCTGTCTGTCTCGCTCTCTGTCTGTTTCTCTCTCTCTGCCTGTCTGTCTGTCTCTGTCTGTCTCGCTCTCTGTCTGTTTCTCTCTCTCTGCCTGTCTGTCTGTCTCTGTCTGTCTCTCTGTCTCGTATTGGTATGGTGTGTGCTGCCAGAGTAACTAGATGAGCTCATGTTTGTGTGTGTGTGTTTGTCTGAGCTCATGTTTGTGTGTATGTGTGTTTGTCTGAGCTCATGTTTGTGTGTGTGTGTGTGTGTGTGTGTGTGTGTGTGTGTGTGTGTGTGTGTGTGTGTGTGTGTGTGTGTGTGTGTGTGTGTGTGTGTGTGTGTGTGTGTGTGTGTGTGTGTGTGTGTGTGCGTACGTGTGTTTGTCTGAGCTCATGCAGTATTGTGATGTCATTCTCAGACAACCTTTTATCAAAATGCCTGATTGGCTCTGAGTCTTTGGTAAAGGGCCAGTGGGTAAGCAGAGTGAAGTTTCCCAGAGCAACTACTGCTGTGTGAGAGGGGAGGGGGAGGGAGGGAGTGTTTCCCTTTCTTTTGATTTATATCAGACATGCTCCTCCCCCTGTAGTGAAGGACCTCTAATTAGTAGCTGTCAATCAAAGCCTCCCCACACTGTGTGTGTGTCAATGGCTTGGTATACTGGGTGGGTGGAGATGACAGGCCTTCCGGTGTCATTTCTCCTGATTCCACTCCTCCAGCACACATACCTGGAATAGTTCTGTGGTAGGGTCAGACTGGACTGGACTGGAATAGTTCTGTGGTAGGGTCAGACTGGACTGGAATAGTTTTGTGGTAGGGTCAGACTGGACTGGACTGGACTGGAATAGTTCTGTGGTAGGGTCAGACTGGACTGGAATAGTTCTGTGGTAGGGTCAGACTGGACTGGACTGGAATAGTTCTGTGGTAGGGTCAGACTGGACTGGGCTGGAATAGTTCTGTGGTAGGGTCAGACTGGACTGGAATAGTTCTGTGGTAGGGTCAGACTGGACTGGAATAGTTCTGTGGTAGGGTTAGACTGGACTGGAATAGTTCTGTGGTAGGGTTAGACTGGACTGGAATAGTTCTGTGGTAGGGTCAGACTGGACTGGAATAGTTTTGTGGTAGGGTTAGACCGGACAGGAATAGTTCTGTGGTAGGGTCAGACTGGACTGGAATAGTTTTGTGGTAGGGTCAGATTGGACTGGAATAGTTTTGTGGTAGGGTCAGACTGGACTGGAATAGTTTTGTGGTAGGGTCAGACTGGACTGGAATAGTTTTGTGGTAGGGTTAGTGATAAGATCATTTTGTTCTCCAGGTACATAACCCAATTTAATTATATTCCTCTCAGCCTCAAACCAAGAATTTGTAGGAAACTGGTTGAAATGAATCAGGCGAAGGCCCAGCCACAATAGTCAAATGTTTATTCACGGGAACGTTCC
Organism: Oncorhynchus kisutch; assembly: GCF_002021735.2. Lineage (NCBI taxonomy): Eukaryota > Metazoa > Chordata > Actinopteri > Salmoniformes > Salmonidae > Oncorhynchus > Oncorhynchus kisutch. The sequence goes on along the minus strand of NC_034188.2, from coordinate 81,915,771 downwards.
CCTTATCATTTCCTGTACATTGGTCTATATACCTCACATTTCATCATAAATGTCCCTCCTCCTCTCAGATACAATGACAATATAGGTCACACGTCTTCTCACATTGTCTGCCACCTGTTAAACAATCTACTACAAGCCCAAGGTCTCTCCCCTCCCTGGGTAGGGACAGAATGTCCAGTAAGGAACACAGTATTCCAGCCGGTCTGACGACAGCTCCATTCGTTTCTAACAAGGAACAGAAAGTCCTTGTTCTAATTCTTGACTAAAACTACAAACATCAGATTTAGTGTTATGATTCTAATAAGATTCATACAATCATACAGTGACAGAGTAGTATTCTGTTTAGTTATAGTTCTTCTTTAAATTTCAGGGGGGGTTCAGGGGGGGTTCAGACAGGGTTCAGGGAGGCAGAGGAGGGTTCAGGGGGGGTTCAGAGGGGGTTCAGGGAGGCAGAGGAGGGTTCAGGGGGGTTGACAGGGGGTTCAGGGAGGCAGAGGTGGAACGATAGCGGACTGAAGACATCGGTGCAGAATGCTTTAAGGCGGCAACCTAATTCAATATCTGTCAATCTGACTAAAAATTAGCACTTCATATACTGGTGGGCAATAACCTTCAATCTGGATAACAACACAAAACAAATGATAAGCCTAGAGAAATTTTTCTACCAATATTACCGACATAGACAACACCAAAACTCAGAGAGTAAGCATGGAGAACCAATCCCCAAAAGAAAACGAGACTCCTCGACTGACACAGACAAATTTATGATTTTTTTCAACGGTAAGTGTTGAAAATGACTTGCTGAAGTCCATGAATTGGGCATACTTGAACTATTCCATAAAGACATAACCGAGTTGAAGGCGAGTCTCGAGATGAGTGACGAAAAAGCAGCGACAATGGAGAAAGAAAAAAGCCAAAGTCCGAAGTCAATACTACTGAAACGGACATGAAAGAACTTAAAGAAGAGAACGTGTTTCTGAGAGAAGCCTTGAACTACAGACTAGATCTTTGTGAGAAGAAAATCTGGTACTTACCAGTATTAAAGAGAATGAGAAGATCCAGAGTCTGGTCAAATAATTCCTGCTTAAAGGGCTTCACTGTAGGGATGGTGCTAGGTTTCCTCCAGACGTGACGCTTGACATTCAGGCCAAAGAGGTTAATCTTGGTCTCATCAGACCAGAGAATCTTGTTTCTCATGGTCTGATGGTCCTTCAGGTGCCTTTTGGTAAACTCCAAACAGGCGGTCATGTGCATTTTACTGAGTAGTGGATTCCGTCTGGCCACTCTATCATAAAGGCCTGATTGGTGGAGTGCTGCAGAGATAGTTGTTCTTCTGGAAGGTTCTCCCATCTCCACAGAGGACCTCTGGAGCTCTGTCAGAGTGACCATCGGGTTCTTGGTCACCTCCCTGACCAAGGCCCTTCTCCCCCGATTGCTCAGTGTGGCTGGGCGGCCAGCTCTAGGAAGAGTCTTAGTGGTTCCAAACTTCTTCCATTTAAGAATGGAATGATGGAGGCACTGTGTTCTTGGGAACCTTCAATGCTGTAAAACAAAAAAATTGTATCCTTCCCCAGATCTGTGCGTAGACACAATCATGTCTCTGAGCTCTAGGGACAATTCCTTCGACCTCATGGCTTGGTTTTTCCTCTGACATTCACTGTCAACATGCTAGACCTTATATAGACAGGTGTGTGCCTTTCCAAATCATGTCCAATCAAATGAATTTCCACAGGTGGACTCTAATCAAGCTGTAGAAATGGAAACAGGATGCACCTGAGCTCTATTTTGAGTCTCATAGCAAAGGGTCTGAATACTTATGGAAATAAGGTATTTTTGTTTTATTTTTGATACATTTGCTAAAAATCTTTAACTGTTTTCACTTTGTCATTATGGAGTATTGTGTGTAGATTGAGAAAATATAAATATGTTAAATGGATTACCAGAAAATCTTACAATTTTAGAATAAGGCTGTAACATAACAAAATGTGGAAAAAGTCAGGGGGTCCTGGTACATATATGGAGTCATGTAGTAACCAAACAAGTATTAAACAAATCATATATATTTGAGATTCTTCAAAGTAGACACCTTTTGCCTTGATGACAGCTTTGCACTCTTGGCATCATCAATTCTAAATCATTTATCATTACAAGTAGTAGTAGTAGTAGTTGTGTGTGTGTGTGTGTGTCGTGTAGGGTGTTTGTGTGTGTAGTGTAGGGTGTTTGTGTGTGTCTGTATTAGTCTGTGTAGTGTAGGGTGTTTGTGTGTGTATTAGTGTGTGTAGTGTAGGGTGTGTATTAGTGTCTGTGTTAGTGTGTGTGTGTCTGTATTAGTTTGTGTAGTGTAGGGTGTGTGTGTGTGTAGTGTAGGGTGTGTGTGTGTATTAGTGTGTGTAGTGTAGGGTGTGTGTATTAGTGTGTGTAGTGTAGGGTGTGTGTGTGTATTAGTGTGTGTAGTGTAGGGTGTGTGTGTGTGTAGTGTAGGGTGTGTGTATTAGTGTGTGTAGGGTGTGTGTGTGTGTATTAGTGTGTGTAGTGTAGGGTGTGTGTGTGTGTAGTAGTGTAGGGTGTGTGTAGTGTAGGGTGTGTGTGTATTAGTGTGTGTCGTGTAGGGTGTGTGTCTGTATTAGTGTGTGTAGTGTAGGGTGTGTGTCTGTATTAGTGTGTGTGTAGTGTAGGGTGTGTGTCTTTATTAGTGTGTCTGTGTCTGTATTAGTGTGTGTAGTGTAGGGTGTGTGTGTGTATTAGTGTGTGTAGTGTAGGGTGTTTGTCTGTGTCTGTATTAGTGTGTGTAGTGTAGGGTGTGTGTGTGTATTAGTGTGTGTAGTGTAGGGTGTTTGTATGTGTGTGTTAGTGTGTGTAGTGTAGGGTGTGTGTGTGTGTGTGTGTCTGTATTAGTGTGTGTAGTGTAGGGTGTTTGTGTTGCAGCATCTCTCTTGCTTGTCTAGAGAACAATTTGTCAGTCTGGAGTCTGCACTGCAGCTCCTCTGCCCACCCCCCCTCCTCTCTCATTCTCTCATCCCTCCCTCCTCCACCTCTCCTCCTCTGTCCGGCTCATTTGCATAATTGCTGTGTGTGTCTTTGAGCAGATGACGCAAGTGACACCTCACTCACACACACAAATATACCATACATACTTTTCACATTCACGTGTCACCCTCTCCCCTGGCCAATTCAGTGTTCCTGATGTGGTTCAGCAACTCAACTCTCTCTGGTCGCTTCTAGAAGCACAGCTATGGTGCAACACAAAGGTGTGTGTGTGTGTGCGTGCGTGCGTGCTGAGAGAAAATGTGTTCTTCGTCTATTTCTCTCCTCCTTTGGCTGACTGCATATTGCAGAGGTCCAGACAATATGCAGCCTAACACCACACACTCTACTTTATTAAAAAAAATTAATAATAATAATATATATATATTTTTTGGTGCATTTTTACCCCTTCTCCCCTTTTTCGTGGTATCCGATTGTTAGTAGCTACTATCTTGTCTCATCGCTACAACTCCCGTACGGGCTCGGGAGAGACGAAGGTTGAAAGTCATGCGTCCTCCGATACACAACCCAACCAAGCCGCACTGCTTCTTAACACAGCGCACATCCAACCCGGAAGCCAGCCGCACCAATGTGTCGGAGGAAACACCGTGTACCTGGCCACCTTGGTTAGCGCACACTGCGCCCGGCCCGCCACAGGAGTCGCTGGTGCGCGATGAGACAAGGACTGACAAGACACGGTCCTGGTACTGTACTGACAAGACACGGTCCTGGTGCTGTACTGACAAGACACCGTACTGTACTGACAAGACACGGTCTGGTACTGTACTGACAAGACACGGTCCTGGTACTGGACTGACAAGACACGGTCCTGGTCTGGTACTGTACTGACTAGACACGGTCCTGGTCTGGTACTGTACTGACTAGACACGGTCCTGGTCTGGTACTGTACTGACAAGACACGTTCCTGGTCTGGTACTGTACTGACAAGACACGGTCTGGTACTGTACTGACAAGACACGGTCCTGGTACTGGACTGACAAGACACGGTCCTGGTCTGGTACTGTACTGACTAGACACGGTCCTGGTCTGGTACTGTACTGACTAGACACGGTCCTGGTCTGGTACTGTACTGACAAGACACGTTCCTGGTCTGGTACTGTACTGACAAGACACGGTCCTGGTACTGTACTGACAAGACACGGTCCTGGTACTGTTCTGACAAGACACGGTCCTGGTACTGTTCTGACAAGACACGGTCCTGGTCTGGTACTGTACTGACAAGACACGTTCCTGGTCTGGTACTGTACTGACAAGACACGTTCCTGGTCTGGTACTGTACTGACAAGACACGGTCCTGGTCTGGTACTGTACTGACAAGACACGGTCCTGGTCTGGTACTGTACTGACAAGACACGGTCCTGGTCTGGTCCTGTACTGACAAGACACGGTCCTGGTACTGTACTGACAAGACACGGTCCTGGTCTGGTACTGTACTGACAAGACACGGTCCTGGTCTGGTCCTGACAAGATACGGTCCTGGTACTGTACTGACAAGACACGGTCCTGGTACTGTACTGACAAGACACGGTCCTGGTCTGGTACTGTACTGGCAAGACACGGTCCTGGTACTGGACTGACAAGACACGGTCCTGGTCTGGTACTGTACTGACTAGACACGGTCCTGGTCTGGTACTGTACTGACTAGACACGGTCCTGGTCTGGTACTGTACTGACTAGACACGGTCCTGGTACTGTACTGACAAGACACGGTCCTGGGACTGTACTGACAAGACACGGTCCTGGGACTGTACTGACAAGACACGGTCCTGGGACTGTACTGACAAGACACGGTCCTGGTACTGTACTGACAAGACACGGTCCTGGTCTGGTACTGTACTGACAAGACACGGTCCTGGTCTGGTACTGTACTGACAAGACACGGTCCTGGTCTGGTCCTGACGAGACACGGTCCTGGTACTGTACTGACAAGACACGGTCCTGGTACTGTACTGACAAGACACGGTCCTGGTCCTGGTACTGTACTGACAAGACACTGTCCTGGTCTGGTACTGTACTGTACTGACAAGACACTGTCCTGGTCTGGTACTGTACTGACAAGACACGGTCCTGGTCTGGTACTGTACTGACAAGACACGGTCCTGGTCTGGTACTGTACTGACAAGACACGGTGCTGGTACTGTACTGACAAGACACGGTCCTGGTACTGTACTGACAAGACACGGTCCTGGTCTGGTACTGTACTGACAAGACACGGTCCTGGTCTGGTACTGTACTGACAAGACACGGTCCTGGTACTGTACTGACAAGACACGGTCCTGGTCCTGTACTGACAAGACACAGTCCTGGTCTGGTACTGTACTGACAAGACACGGTCCTGGTCTGGTCCTGACAAAACACGGTCCTGGTACTGTACTGACAAGACACGGTCCTGGTACTGTACTGACAAGACACGGTCCTGGTCTGGTACTGTACTGGCAAGACACGGTCCTGGTACTGGACTGACAAGACACGGTCCTGGTCTGGTACTGTACTGACTAGACACGGTCCTGGTCTGGTACTGTACTGACTAGACACGGTCCTGGTCTGGTACTGTACTGACAAGACACGGTCCTGGTCCTGTACTGACAAGACACAGTCCTGGTCTGGTACTGTACTGACAAGACACGGTCCTGGTCTGGTCCTGACAAAACACGGTCCTGGTACTGTACTGACAAGACACGGTCCTGGTACTGTACTGACAAGACACGGTCCTGGTCTGGTACTGTACTGGCAAGACACGGTCCTGGTACTGGACTGACAAGACACGGTCCTGGTCTGGTACTGGACTGACAAGACACGGTCCTGGTCTGGTACTGTACTGACTAGACACGGTCCTGGTCTGGTACTGTACTGACTAGACACGGTCCTGGTCTGGTACTGTACTGACTAGACACGGTCCTGGTACTGTACTGACAAGACACAGTCCTGGTCTGGTACTGTACTGACAAGACACGGTCCTGGTCTGGTCCTGACAAAACACGGTCCTGGTACTGTACTGACAAGACACGGTCCTGGTACTGTACTGACAAGACACGGTCCTGGTCTGGTACTGTACTGGCAAGACACGGTCCTGGTACTGGACTGACAAGACACGGTCCTGGTCTGGTACTGTACTGACTAGACACGGTCCTGGTACTGTACTGACAAGACACGGTCCTGGTCCTGGTACTGTACTGACAAGACACTGTCCTGGTCTGGTACTGTACTGTACTGACAAGACACTGTCCTGGTCTGGTACTGTACTGACAAGACACGGTCCTGGTCTGGTACTGTACTGACAAGACACGGCCCTGGTCTGGTACTGTACTGACAAGACACGGTGCTGGTACTGTACTGACAAGACACGGTCCTGGTACTGTACTGACAAGACACGGTCCTGGTCTGGTACTGTACTGACAAGACACGGTCCTGGTCTGGTACTGTACTGACAAGACACGGTCCTGGTACTGTACTGACAAGACACGGTCCTGGTCCTGGTACTGTACTGACAAGACACAGTCCTGGTCTGGTACTGTACTGACAAGACACGGTCCTGGTCTGGTCCTGACAAAACACGGTCCTGGTCAGGCACTGACCAGATGCGGCCGTCCTGGTCTGGTACGGAGAAGATCGAACTAAAGAGAAGTATGACATGACCACATTTGTTGTTTAGTCAACCAATCAGCAGGAGAGGGCTAGACCCGCCTCTGCCTGTGGGACGGCCTGTCACCACCTTCCATCACTTAGTAACCTCTCCATTGGTTAAGGTCAAATTTCACAGGTTAGGCCTATAGCATTGCATTAAATGGCCCTTGAGGGAGGGAGGGATGGTGAGAAGGATGGGGAGATGAAGAGAAGGTGTTTCATTTTAGGAGCAGGGTCATGCCACCAGACACTAGTAATCTGACCTGTCAGCACTCCCTCTCTCTCCTCTTCTCTCTCTCTCCTTGCTTCCTCTCTCTCCTCTTCTCTCTCTCCTCTCTTTCTCTCTCTCCTTGCTTCCTCTCTCTCTCTCCTCTCTCCTTCTCTCTGTGTGTTTCAAGCCATCCTGAGAGAGAGATTGAGAGTATGAGCAGAGAAAGATTAGATGAGAGGCTGCATGCCTGTGGGAGATGGGAGTTTCTCTTCCCCTGCTCTTTTTCTCTCTCTTTCTGTGCATGTGCATGTTTGCGTGCAGGCCGGAGGTGACTGGGTGCGTAGTCTGAGTTATTTTGAGCCTCTACTTTGAGGTGGAAGAAGAGGGGGAGTTGGAAGAACAGAAAGAGAAGGCGGAGGGGGAGGAAGAGGAGGCGGACAGGGATGAAAAGGTGGTGGAGGGGGATTTAGCGGGGGGTGGAGGTAGGTAAATAGAAAATCACTGCACCATTAAGAGCTGTTGAATGCCTCTCTCTCTCCGTTGCAGACCCCCCCCCCCCCTTTAATGATGTCAGAGGCAGAGAGAGGAGAGGCCACTTTACTGTGTCAGTTTTACCTCTCAGCCCTTTCCTTCAGCACCACCCACTCTGCTCTGACTGTTTTGGTTAGGTGGTGGTGGTGGTGGTGTGTGTGTGTCAGTGCCTACAGTATGGTATTGTTTTTCTATTACAGCTGTGATGCTGTCATTGGTCATATATGTGCCATGTGTGTCCCATGGTGGGGAGTTAGAGGGGTCAGTGGTCCCCCAGGATGGAGCTTTCTCCCCAGGCCAGCACTCCCCTAAAACCACGGGCAGTGCTGGAGGTTTGAAGCAATCACATGAGGATAGTGGATACATGTTTGTGGCCTCATTTGCCATCTGTGCGATAGAGAAGAGAGAAATGGGAGAGGGGAGAGGTAGAGAGAGAGGAGAGAGGAGAGAGGGGCTTGAGGGAGAGAGGGGCTTGAGGGAGAGAGGGGCTTGAGGGAGAGAGGGGCTTGAGGGAGAGAGGGGCTTGAGGGAGAGAGGGGCTTGAGAGAGGGGAGGACATCATCAAGGTGCCTTAAAGCTCTAGTTGTCCTGATTGGAACCAGCTCTTTGTTGTTGTTGCTGTTTTATTAATGAGTGTTCTCTGTTGTCAGGAGAACAGTAACCTATATCAGACTGACACTATACAGGAGAACAGTAACCTATATCACACTATACAGGAGAACAGTAACCTATATCACACTATACAGGAGAACAGTAACCTATATCAGACTGACACTATACAGGAGAACAGTAACCTATATCACACTATACAGGAGAACAGTAACCTATATCAGACTGACACTATACAGGAGAACAGTAACCTATATCACACTATACAGGAGAACAGTAACCTATATCAGACTGACACTATACAGGAGAACAGTAACCTATATCAGACTGACACTATACAGGAGAACAGTAACCTATATCACACTATACAGGAGAACAGTAACCTATATCACACTATACAGGACAACAGTAACCTATATCACACTGACACTATACAGGAGAACAGTAACCTATATCACACTATACAGGAGAACAGTAACCTATATCACACTATACAGGAGAACAGTAACCTATATCACACTATACAGGACAACAGTAACCTATATCACACTGACACTATACAGGAGAACAGTAACCTATATCACACTATACAGGACAACAGTAACCTATATCAGACTGACACTATACAGGAGAACAGTAACCTATATCACACTATACAGGAGAACAGTAACCTATATCACACTGACACTATACAGGAGAACAGTAACCTATATCACACTATACAGGAGAACAGTAACCTATATCACACTATACAGGATAACAGTAACCTATATCACCCTGACACTATACAGGACAACAGTAACCTATATCACACTGACACTATACAGGACAACAGTAACCTATATCACACTATACAGGACAACAGTAACCTATATCACCCTGACACTATACAGGAGAACAGTAACCTATATCACACTATACAGGACAACAGTAACCTATATCACCCTGACACTACAGGACAACAGTAACCTATATCACACTATACAGGAGAACAGTAACCTATATCACCCTGACACTATACAGGACAACAGTAACCTATATCACACTATACAGGACAACAGTAACCAATATCAGACTGACACCATACAGGAGATCAGTAACCTATATCACACTATACAGCAGAACAGTAATCTAATTTGTCTGCACTCTCTCCTCCTGTCTCTCTCTGTTGATCTATACAGGCTCTGCAGAAGCTGGCCAGTCAGTACCTGAAGAGGGATTGGCCAGGCATCAAACCAGAGGACCAAGGCACAGACTACAGGTGAGTAGAGGACAGGCCCCTGCTATCAGCTTCGACCACAACATGACACTGTTCTTGATTGGCTAGCAGTCTTCATCTTGCGTAAACTGTGTGTAGGAATGTGTATGCTGTATGGCGGTCCTATCTGAAGGGGACAGTACAGGTGACTCAGTCTCGCATCAACGTGTGTGACAACTACAAGAATGAGATCTCAGATCCTGCTAAAACTGTACGGCTATACAAGGAACAGCAGCTCAACAAGGTGTGTGTGTGTCTGTGTGTGTGTGTGTGTGTGTGTGTGTGTGTGTGTGTGTGTGTGTGTGTGTGTGTGTGTGTGTGTGTGTGTGTGTGTGTGTGTGTGTGTGTGTGTCTGTGTCTGTGTCTGTGTGTGTGTGTGTGTGTGTGTGTCTGTGTCTGTGTGTGTGTGTCCTAATCTAATATACTATTTCTATGTGTAACCGCTGTCCCTCTGTGTGTCGACTAAATCAATCAAATGTATTAATAAAGCCCTTCTTACATCAGCTGATGTCACAAAGTGCTGTACAGAAACCCAGCCTAAAATCTCAAACAGCAAGCAATGCAGGTGTAGAAACTATAATGTGTGTGTGTGACTGCTGTCTCTCTGTGCTGTGTGTAGACTATCATGTGTGTGTGTGACTGCTGTCTCTCTGTGCTGTGTGTAGACTATCATGTGTGTGTGTGACTGCTGTCTCTCTGTGCTGTGTGTAGACTAATGTGTGTGTGTGTGACTGCTGTCTCTCTGTGCTGTGTGTAGACTATCATGTGTGTGTGTGACTGCTGTCTCTCTGTGCTGTGTGTAGACTATAATGTGTGTGTGTGACTGCTGTCTCTCTGTGCTGTGTGTAGAGTATAGAACAGTTGAATCGTATCCAGGTGGAGCTGCAGGACTCTGTGAAGGACCTGGCCAAAGCCAAGAAGAAATACTATGACTCAGAACAGGTGGCTCAGGCCATTCGAGAGAAGGCTGACATCGAGGCCAAGTAGGTGGACAGACCTAACTCTCAACCCTAACCCAACCACACCCTAACCCAACCACACTCAGACCTACCACTCAGACCTTCCTCTCAACCGTAACCCAACCACAACCCAGACCTACCTCTCAACCCTAACTCAACCACTCTCAGACCTACCTCTCAACCCTAACCCAACCACACTCAGACCTACCTCTCAACCGTAACCCAACCACAACCCAGACCTACCTCTCAACCCTAACCCAACTGCACTCAGACCTACCTCTCAGACCTACCTCTCAACCATAACCCAACCACAACCCAGACCTACCTCTCAACCCTAACCCAACCACACTCAGACCTACCTCTCAGACCTACCTCTCAACTCTAACTCAACCACACTCAGACCTACCTCTCACCCCTAACCCAACCACACTCAGACCTACCTCTCAACCGTAACCCAACCACCGAGTCCAGGGGAGGTGTGTGTCTGTGTGTAAAGTGTAAAAGATAGATGGAGAGAGAGAGTTGCAGTAGGGTGGCAGTGTTACTCTCCTGGCTGGCTCTGCTCCTTATCACTCACTATAAAGCAGCAGGAACTCACATAGGAACTCTCTGTGTCTCTCTCTCTCTCTCTCTCTCTCCTCTGTCTCTCGCTCGCTCTCTGTCTCTCACTTGCTCTCTGTCTCTCGCTCTGTCTCTCGCTCGCTCTGTCTGTCTCGCGCTCTGTCTGTCTCGCGCTCTGTCTGTCTCGCGCTCTGTCTGTCTCTCGCTCTGTCTGTCTCTCGCTCTGTCTGTCTCTCGCTCTGTCTGTCTCTCGCTCTGTCTGTCTCTCGCTCTGTCTGTCTCTCGCTCTGTCTGTCTCTCTCTCGCTCTGTCTGTCTCTCGCTCTGTCTGTCTCTCGCTCTGTCTGTCTCTCGCTCTGTCTGTCTCTCGCTCTGTCTGTCTCTCGCTCGCCCTGTCTGTCGCTCGCCCTGTCTTGTCTCTTGCTCGCCCTGTCTGTCTCTCGCTCGCCCTGTCTCTCTCTGTCTATCGCTCTCTGTCTCTCTGTCTATCGCTCTCTGTCTCTCTGTCTATCTCTCTCTGTCTCGGGTTTCAATTCAAGGGGCTTTATTAACATGGGAAACATACAGTTGAAGTTTACATACATTTAGGTTGGAGTCATTAAAACTCGTTTTTCAACCACTCCACAAATTTCTTGTCAACAAACTGTAGTTTTGGCAAGTCGGTTAGGACATCTACTTTGTGCATGACACAAGACATTTTTCCAACAATTGTTTACAGACAGATTATTTCACTTATAATTCACTGTATCACAATTCCAGTGGATCAGAAGTTTACAAACACAAAGTTGACTTCTGCCTTTAAACAGCTTGGAAAATTCAATAAAATTATGTCATGTCTTCAGAAGCTTCTGATAGGCTAATTGACATCATTTGAGTCAATTGGAGGTGTACCTGTGGATGTATTTCAAGGCCTACCTTCAAACTCAGTGCCTCTTTATTTGACATCATGTGAAAATCAAAAGAAATCAGCCAAGATCTCAGAAACAAAATTATAGACCTCCACAAGTCTGGTTCATCCTTGTGAGCAATTTCAAAATGCCTGAAGTTACCACGTTCATCTGTACAAACAATAGTACGCAAGTATAAACACCATGGGACCATGCAGCCGTCATACCACTCAGGAAGGAGACGAGTTCTGACTCGGACTTTGGTTTGAAAAGTGCAAATCATTCCCAGAACAACAGCAAAGGACCTTGTGAAGATGCTGGAGGAAACAGATACAAAATTATCTAAATCCACAGTAAAACGAGTCCTATATCGACATAACCTGAAAGGCCGCTCAGCAAGGAAGAAGCCACTGCTCCAAAACCGCCATAAAAAGCCAGACTACGGTTTGCAACTGCACATGGGGACAAAGATCGTACTTTTTGGAGAAATGTCATCTGGTCTGATGAAACAAAAATAGAACTGTTTGACCATCGTTATGTTTGGAGGAAGAAGGGGGAGGCTTGCAAGCCGAAGAACACCATCCCAACCTTGAAGAACGGGGGTGGCAGCATCATGTTGTGGGGCTGCTTTGCTGCAGGAGGGACTGGTGCACTTCACAAAATAGATGGCATCATGAGGCAGGGAAAATTATGTGGATACATTGAAGCAACATCTCAAGACATCAGTCGGGAAGTTAAACCTTTGTCGCAAATGGGTCTTCCAAATGGACAATGACCCCAAGAATACCTCCAAAGTTGTGGCAAAATGGCTTAAGGACAACAAAGTCAAAGTTTTGGAGTGACCATCACATAGCCCTGACTTTAATCCGATTTGTGGGCAGAACTGATAAAGCTGGTGCGAGCAAAGAGGCCTACAAACCTGACTCAGTTACACCAGCTCTGTCAGGAGGAATTAGCCAAAATTCACCTACCCTTTGTGGGAAGCTTGTGGAAGGCTACCTGAAATGTTTGACCCAAGTTAAACAATTTAAAGGCAATGCTACCAAATACTAATTGAGTGTATGTAAACTTCTGACCCACTGGGAATGTGCTGAAAGAAATAAAAGCTGAAATAAATCCTTCTCTCTACTATTATTCTGACATTTCACCTTCTTAAAAAAATCTGAGTTGATTTCTAATGCCTGATCAGTCTCGGGTCTAGGTTTGATCTGAGTTGATTGATGTGGTCTGTTGTCTCTCAGGTCAAAGCTGGGTCTGTTTCAGTCCAGGATTAGTTTACAGAAAGCCAACGTTAAGGTAAGCACTCTTCCTCAAACCACATGTTGGTATGCAGAGCAATCTGGCCTGCTGTTTAACACTCTCTCTCTCTCTGTCTCTCTCTGTCTCTCTCTGTCTCTCTCTGTCTCTCTCTGTCTCTCTGTCTCTCTGTCTCTCTCTGTCACTGTGTCATTCTCTCTCTCTGTCATTGTCTCTCTCTCTCTCTCTCTCTCTCTCTGTCATTGTCTCTCTCTCTCTGTCACTCTGTCTCTCTCATTCTGTCGGTCCTTATGTCTGTCAATTCAATTCAAGGGCTTTATTGGCATGGGAAACGTGTTAACATTGCCAAAGCAAGTGAGGTAGACAACATACAAAGTGAATATATAAAGTGAAAAACAACAAAAATGAACAGTAAACATTACACATACAGAAGTTTCAAAACAATAGACATTACAAATGTCATATTATATATATATACAGTGTTTTAACAATGTACAAATGGTTTAAAGGACACAATATAAAATAAATAAGCATAAATATGGGTTGTATTTACAATGGTGTTTGTTCTTCACTGGTTGCCCTTTTCTCGTGGCAACAGGTCACAAATCTTGCTGCTGTGATGGCACACTGTGGAATTTCACCCAGTAGATATTGGAGTTTATCAAAATTGGATTTGTTTTCGAATTCTTTTTGGATCTGTGTAATCTGAGGGAAATATGTCTCTCTAATATGGTGATGCATTGGGCAGGAGGTTAGGAAGTGCAGCTCAGTTTCCACCTCATTTTGTGGGCAGTGAGCACATCGCCTGTCTTCTCTTGAGAGCCATGTCTGCCTACGGCGGCCTTTCTAAATAGCAAGGCTATGCTCACTGAGTCTGTACATAGTCAAAGCTTTCCTTAAGTTTGGGTCAGTCACAGTGGTCAGGTATTCTGCCACTGTGTACTCTCTGTTTAGGGCCAAATAGCATTCTAGTTTGCTCAGTTTTTTTGTTAATTCTTTCCAATGTGTCAAGTAATTATCTTTTTGTTTTCTCATGATTTGGTTGGGTCTAATTGTGTTGCTGTCCTGGGGCTTTTTGGGGTGTGTTTGTGAACAGAGTCCCAGGACCAGCTTGCTTAGGGGACTCTTCTCCAGGTTCATCTCTCTGTAGGTGATGGCTTTGTTATGGAAGGTTTGGGAATCGCTTCCTTTTAGGTGGTTGTAGAATTTAACGGCTCTTTTCTGGATTTTGATCATTAGTGGGTATCGGCCTAATTCTGCTCTGCATGCATTATTTGGTGTCTCTGTCTAGTTGAAAGCCAAGAGGAGTGACTGTAACTCTAAAGCAACCCATGCCAGGAATGACTACCTGTTAACCTTGGCAGCAGCCAACGCTCACCACGACCGCTACTACCACACAGACCTGCTGCACTGTATACAGGTACCACACATACACACACACACACACATTAGGCCTTAGTGACTGGTTGGTGACGTGAATGACAGTGGACCCTCTAGACTGTGAGATAATCACATACACTCCCACACAGACAGGCACATGCGTCAGAGATACAGAATCTTTAGTGTTCAGACATCATAGTGTTGACGCTCATCTTTTAGCATGCTTCACAAACACCTCAGCCACTGCTCAGTGTGTCAGCTTACTGTATCTCAGGTCATGAACTCATCTCACATTAAGACACACACACACACACACACTAACTCACATGCTGTGATAGGAAGAAGGGTTCACTAATTACTCTTCTAACTGTCTCATTCCCCCTTCCCCTTCTCCCCTCCTCTCCTCCTTCCCCTTCTCTCCCCCTTCCTCTCCTCCTTCCCCTTCTCTCCCCCTTCCTCTCCTCCTTCCCCTTCTCTCCCCCTTCCTCTCCTCCTTCCCCTTCTCTCCCCCTTCCTCTCCTCCTTCCCCTTCTCTCCCCTTCCCCTCCTCTCCTCCTTCCCATTCTCTCCTTCTCTCCTCCTTCTCCTCCTTCCCATTCTCTCCTCCTTCTCCTTCTCCTTCTCTTCTCCTTCTCTCCTCATTCCCCTCCTCTCCTCCTTCCCCTTCTCTCCCCCTTCCTCTCCTCCTTCCCCTTCTCTCCCCCTTCCTCTCCTCCTTCCGCTTCTCTCCCCCTTCCCCTCCTCTCCTCCTTCTCCCCTTCTCTCCTCCTTCCCATTCTCTCCTTCTCTCCTCCTTCTCCTCCTTCCCATTCTCTCCTCCTTCTCCTTCTCCTTCTCTTCCCCTTCTCTCCTCATTCCTCTTCTCGCCTCATTCCCCTCCTCTCCTCCTTCCCCTTCTCTCCCCCTTCCTCTCCTCCTTCCCCTTCTCTCCTTCTCTCCTCCTTCTCCTCCTTCTCATTCTCTCCTCCTTCTCCTTCTCCTTCTCTTCTCCTTCTCTCCTGCTTCCCCTTCTCTCCTCCTTCCCCTTCTCTCCTCATTCCCTTTCTCTCCTCATTCCCTTTCTCGCCTCATTCCCCTCCTCGCCTCATTCCCCTCCTCTCCTCCTTCCCCTTCTCTCATCCTCTCCTCCTCCTCCTTCCCCTTCTCTCGTCCTCTCCTCCTTCCCATTCTCTCCTCCTCTCCTCCTTCTCCCCTTCTCTCCTCCTTCCCCTTCTCCCCTTCTCTCCTCCTTACCTCCTTCCCCTTCTCTCCTCCTCTCCTCCTTCCCCTTCTCTCCTTCTCTCCTCCTTCTCTCTCTCCCCTCTCGCTATCTCTGGCTGTGGTGCTGTCGTGAACCCCAGGATACTGTATGTGACTGTAGTGAACCCCAGGATACTGTATGTGACTGTATTGAACCCCAGGATACTGTATGTGACTGTAGTGAACCCCAGGACTCTATATGTGACTGCTGAGAGACTCTCTCATCCATAATAGATAGATAGACACACACACACACACACACACACACACACACACACACACACACACACACACACACACACACACACACACACACAAGGGACAGCAGTTCAGGGCATCAACCACACATACAAGCTGCTGTTATCACTCCTCCTCTCCCACTCCCTGTACTTGAGAATATAATGCTTCATTCGTCCTGTGAGGTCATCCCTGGTTAGGGAGGATTGTTGAAGTCAGAAAGTGATAATCAGAATGTCTAGATGGTTGATTACCTCAACCAAGGAAGGAGTTGGAACAGGGCCCATCTCTCTCCTCCTTCTCCTCCTTCCCATTCTCTCCTCCTTCTCCTTCTCCTTCTCTTCTCCTTCTCTCCTCCTTCCCCTTCTCTCCTCCTTCCCCTTCTCTCCTCCTTCCCCTTCTCGCCTCATTCCCCTCCTCTCCCCCTTCCCCTTCTCTCCCCCTTCCTCTCCTCCTTCCCCTTCTCTCCCCCTTCCTCTCCTCCTTCCCATTCTCTCCTTCTCTCCTCCTTCTCCTCCTTCCCATTCTCTCCTCCTTCTCCTTCTCCTTCTCTTCTCCTTCTCTTCTCCTTCTCCTTCTCTTCTCCTTCTCTCCTCCTTCCCCTTCTCTCCTCCTTCCCCTTCTCTCCTCATTCCCCTTCTTGCCTCATTCCCCTCCTCTCCTCCTTCCCCTTCTCTCATCCTCTCCTCCTCCTCCTTCCCCTTCTCTCGTCCTCTCCTCCTTCCCCTTCTCTCCTCCTCTCCTCCTTCTCCCCTTCTCTCCTCCTTCCCCTTCTCCCCTTCTCTCCTCCTTACCTCCTTCCCCTTCTCTCCTCCTTACCTCCTTCCCCTTCTCTCCTCCTCTCCTCCTTCCCCTTCTCTCCTTCTCTCCTCCTTCTCTCTCTCCCCTCTCGCTATCTCTGGCTGTGGTGCTGTCGTGAACCCCAGGATACTGTATGTGACTGTAGTGAACCCCCGGATACTGTATGTGACTGTATTGAACCCCAGGATACTGTATGTGACTGTAGTGAACCCCAGGACTCTATATGTGACTGTTGTGAACCCCAGGACACTATATGTGACTGCTGAGAGACTCTCTCATCCATAATAGATAGATAGACACACACACACACACACACACACACACACAAGGGACAGCAGTTCAGGGCATCAACCACACATACAAGCTGCTGTTATCACTCCTCCTCTCCCACTCCCTGTACTTGAGAATATAATGCTTCATTCGTCCTGTGAGGTCATCCCTGGTTAGGGAGGATTGTTGAAGTCAGAAAGTGATAATCAGAATGTCTAGATTGGTGATTACCTCAACCAAGGAAGGAGTTGGAACAGGGCCCATCTCTCCACCCCGCCCCTCTCACTCACTCACACACACACACACACACACACACACACACACACACACACACACACACACACACACACACACACACACACACACACACACACACACACACACACACACACACACACACACACACACACACACACACACACACACACACACACACACACACACACACACACACACACACACACACACACACACACACACACACACACACACACACACACACACACACACACACACACACACACACACACACACACACACACACACACACAGTTATGTGTTAGCTGTTTGTACTGAATGATGCAGTTGGTGCCACAGAGAAATGTGATGTGTGTCTTTTTCTGGCCACTTGAATAATTCTGCTGTTCACACTGCCCTACATGGATGAGTGGAGAGAGGGAGGAGGGGAAGGGAGGGATGAGGAAGGGGGGTAAGGGTTCGGTAGTACTTTTGGGACTAGCCTCCACCCTCAATGATGGAATTTCCCTAGATTTGTCATCGTGCCATTGTTTCAGCTGTGTGTGTGTGTGTGTGTGTGGGGGGGGGGGGGGGGGGGTTGGATAGGGCTATAGTGCTGTCTGCTGTTGGGAAAGATGAAGGGGGTCAGATTCTTATCCAACAAGAGAACACACAGACCCACACACAGATCCATACATCCTCAGCATCGTCAAACAACAGGTTTTTCCTGCCCTATCTTCCTCCCTCAGTCTATCCTTCTTCTTCCTCCACCTTCTCCCTGCTCGTACTACAGTATCCATCCAGTCTATTAGCTGTTAATGATTAATTACTGTCTCTATCCATTCATATCCCCCCCCCCCTCTCTGTCTCTCTCTCTCTCTCTTGCTCTCTGTCTCTCTCTCTCTCTCTCTCTCTCTCTCTTGCTGTCTGTCTCTCTGTCTCTCTCTCTTGCTCTGTCTGTCTCTCTCTCTCCTCTCTCTCTCACTGTCTCTCTGTCCCTCTCTCTCTCACTGTCTCTGTCTCACTGTCTCTCTCTCTGTCTCTCTCCTCTCTCTCTCTCTCTCTCTCTCTCTCTCTCTCTCTCTCTCTCTCTCATCTCTCTCACTCTCTCTTTCTCTCTCCCCTCTCTGTTTCTCTGTCTCTGTCTCTCTCTGTCTCTGTCTCTCTCCTCTCTCTCTCACTGTCTCTCTCTCATCTCTCTCACTCTCTCTTTCTCTCTCCTCTCTCTCTGTCTCTCTGTCCCTCTCTCTCTCTCTCTCTCTCTCTTGCTCTGTCTGTCTCTCTCTCTCACTGTCTCTCTGTCCCTCTCTCTCTGTCTCTCGCAGGAGTTGGATGGCGGGATATATAACCATGTGAAGGACTATCTGATCTCTATCTGTCAGACAGAGCTGGAGGCCTTTCAGGTCATACACAACACCTTCCAGTTCCTACTGGACAAATCCACCCGGGTGAGACAGCTGTGTGGGTGTTTCTGTGTGTGGGTGTTTCTGTGTGTGGGTGTTTCTGCGTGTGGGTGTTTCTGCGTGTGGGTGTTTCTGTGTGTGGGTGTAATCCTGTATATCTCTGTCTCTCTCAGGTGGTGCAGGAGTTTAACCAGCAGCTCTTCATGCAGGAGAACCCTGTGTTTCATAAAGCACAAGCCTTCCAGTTCCAACCCAGCGACTGTGACACGGTGAGACACACACACAGTCACACACACACACACACACACACACACACACACACACACACACACACACACACACACACACACACACACACACACACACACAGGCGTTCCAGCAGTGTATGTGATCTGAGCATGTTCCAGCACCAGCCAAGCGAGCCTCCCTCTTTGTGAAGTGAAGTGAGTTTGGAACAACTGAATGTATAGGTCTTAGAAGTAGTTTTCACATATAAACCTTGGATGCCCAAACTCAGAATCAAATATGCTTCCCAAAAATAACATGGTCACTTTGGTGGGATGTTTATATAGATAGGAGATGTTCTGCATTTATCAGAGTGACATCAGGTCCCCTGATCTCAGATGTGTCCATGTAAACAAGATTATTAAGGGAATCATTCATCTTACAAAACATGTGAACCTTTTTAACAAACTATTATATTAACCTGACTATCCACAATGATTACATTATTGTGTGCATATAACCGTACTCACTGTCTCTGTGCCTTCACATGTTGAAACAGTCCTTCTGTAAACCTATCTGTTAAGTCTGTAGTCTCTATCTTACTGTCTTTTTGCACTGCACTATAACACCTACAGTCAGTGTTTGACTTGGTCTGAAATGGGTGTCGGTAACACAGGGACTTAGAGAGTTAATATTCTATAAGAGGAACAGGGACTACACAATACTGTTGAGTTAATATTCTATAAGAGGAACAGGGACTACACAATACTGTTGAGTTAATATTCTATAAGAGGAACAGGGACTACACAATACTGTTGAGTTAATATTATATATGAGGAACAGGAGCTCTACAATACTGTTGAGTTAATATTCTATATGAGGAACAGGATCCCTATAATACTGTTGAGTTTATATTCTATATGAGGAACAGGAGCTCTATAATACTGTTGAGTTAATATTATATAAGAGGGACAGGAAGTCAAGCAGTAGGACATGAGGTGGTGGTACTCAGCTCCGGTGAGCTCCTTCCCAAGTCAAGCACTGAATACTGTACATACGTGTCTCTCTTTCTCTCTGTCACTACAAACTATTTTCCCTTCATTGTCTTTCTCCTTCAAACCTTTTCAACCTTTGCTAACTCTTTCTCTCCTAACTATTTCCACTAACGTCTATCTGTGTGTGCTTGATCGTGCGCACGTGTGTGTGTGTGTGTGTGTGTCAGACTCTGAGCTCGGTGCAGAAGTTGGTGGACATTGAGCCTTCGCCCATCAGTGTCATGAGGATGACGCTGGCACAGGTAGACCTAACCACTAGTCTCTACCCGCCAAACTACCACCAACCATCTAGAACCATCACACGACCCTGACACAGGTAGACCTAACCACTAGTCTCTACCCTCCAACCTGACCACTAGTCTCTACCCTCCAACCATCTAGAGGCATAACATGATCCTGACACAGGTAGACCTAACCACTAGTCTCTACCCTCCAACCTAACCACTAGTCTCTACCCTCCAACCTGACCACTAGTCTCTACCCTCCAACCATCTAGAGGCATAACACGACCCTGACACAGGTAGACCTAACCACTAGTCTCTACCCTCCAACCTGACCACTAGTCTCTACCCTCCAACCATCTAGAACCATAACACGACCCTGACACAGGTAGACCTAACCACTAGTCTCTACCCTCCAACCATCTAGAACCATAACACGACCCTGACACAGGTAGACCTAACCACTAGTCTCTACCCTCCAACCTGACCACTAGTCTCTACCCTCCAACCATCTAGAGGCATAACATGATCCTGACACAGGTAGACCTCTGATGACCACTACAACTATAACCACAACCATGGCTGTTCCACTATAACCACAATCATGGCTGTTCCACTACAACTATAACCACAACCATGGCTGTTCCACTACAACTATAACCACAACCATGGCTGTTCCACTATAACCACAACCATGGCTGTTCCACTACAACCACAACCACAACCATGGCTGTTCCACTACAACCACAACCATGGCTGTTCCACTACAACTATAACCACAACAATGGCTGTTCCACTATAACCACAACCATGGCTGTTCCACTACAACTATAACCACAACCATGGCTGTTCCACTACAACTATAACCACAACAATGGCTGTTCCACTATAACCACAACCATGGCTGTTCCACTATAACCACAACCATGGCTGTTCCACTACAACCACAACCATGGCTGTTCCACTATAACCACAACCATGGCTGTTCCACTACAACTATAACCACAACCATGGCTGTTCCACTATTACCACAACCATGGCTGTTCCACTATTACCACAACCATGGCTGTTCCACTACAACTATAACCACAACCATGGCTGTTCCACTACAACTATAACCACAACCATGGCTGTTCCACTACAACCACAACCATGGCTGTTCCACTATAACCACAACCATGGCTGTTCCACTATAACCACAACCATGGCTGTTCCACTATAACCACAACCATGGCTGTTCCACTATAACCACAACCATGGCTGTTCCACTATAACCACAACCATGGCTGTTCCACTATAACCACAGCCATGGCTGTTCCACTATAACCACAACCATGGCTGTTCCACTATAACCACAACCATGGCTGTTCCACTATAACCACAACCATGGCTGTTCCACTACAACTATAAACACAACCATGGCTGTTCCACTACAACTATAACCACAACCATGGCTGTTCCACTATAACCACAACCATGGCTGTTCCACTACAACTATAACCACAACCATGGCTGTTCCACTATAACCACAACCATGGCTGTTCCACTATAACCACAACCATGGCTGTTCCACTATAACCACAACCATGGCTGTTCCACTATAACCACAACCATGGCTGTTCCACTACAACTATAAACACAACCATGGCTGTTCCACTACAACTATAACCACAACCATGGCTGTTCCACTATAACCACAACCATGGCTGTTCCACTACAACTATAACCACAACCATGGCTGTTCCACTATAACCACAACCATGGCTGTTCCACTATAACCACAACCATGGCTGTTCCACTACAACTATAACCACAACCATGGCTGTTCCACTATAACCACAACCATGGCTGTTCCACTATAACCACAACCATGGCTGTTCCACTATAACCACAACCATGGCTGTTCCACTATAACCACAACCATGGCTGTTCCACTATAACCACAACCATGGCTGTTCCACTACAACTATAAACACAACCATGGCTGTTCCACTATAACCACAACCATGGCTGTTCCACTACAACTATAAACACAACCATGGCTGTTCCACTATAACCACAACCATGGCTGTTCCACTATAACTATAACCACAACCATGGCTGTTCCACTACAACTATAACCACAACCATGGATGTTCCACTATAACCACAACCATGGCTGTTCCACTATAACCACAACCATGGCTGTTCCACTATAACCACAACCATGGCTGTTCCACTATAACCACAACCATGGCTGTTCCACTATAACCACAACCATGGCTGTTCCACTACAACTATAACCACAACCATGGCTGTTCCACTACAACTATAACCACAACCATGGCTGTTCCACTATAACCACAACCATGGCTGTTCCACTACAACCACAACCACAACCATGGCTGTTCCACTACAACCACAACCATGGCTGTTCCACTACAACTATAACCACAACAATGGCTGTTCCACTATAACCACAACCATGGCTGTTCCACTACAACTATAACCACAACCATGGCTGTTCCACTACAACTATAACCACAACAATGGCTGTTCCACTATAACCACAACCATGGCTGTTCCACTATAACCACAACCATGGCTGTTCCACTACAACCACAACCATGGCTGTTCCACTATAACCACAACCATGGCTGTTCCACTACAACTATAACCACAACCATGGCTGTTCCACTATTACCACAACCATGGCTGTTCCACTATTACCACAACCATGGCTGTTCCACTACAACTATAACCACAACCATGGCTGTTCCACTACAACTATAACCACAACCATGGCTGTTCCACTACAACCACAACCATGGCTGTTCCACTATAACCACAACCATGGCTGTTCCACTATAACCACAACCATGGCTGTTCCACTATAACCACAACCATGGCTGTTCCACTATAACCACAACCATGGCTGTTCCACTATAACCACAACCATGGCTGTTCCACTATAACCACAGCCATGGCTGTTCCACTATAACCACAACCATGGCTGTTCCACTATAACCACAACCATGGCTGTTCCACTATAACCACAACCATGGCTGTTCCACTACAACTATAAACACAACCATGGCTGTTCCACTACAACTATAACCACAACCATGGCTGTTCCACTATAACCACAACCATGGCTGTTCCACTATAACCACAACCATGGCTGTTCCACTACAACTATAACCACAACCATGGCTGTTCCACTATAACCACAACCATGGCTGTTCCACTATAACCACAACCATGGCTGTTCCACTATAACCACAACCATGGCTGTTCCACTATAACCACAACCATGGCTGTTCCACTATAACCACAACCATGGCTGTTCCACTATAACTATAACCATGTTTTCCAGTGACCATATGAACATGGTTGTTTTCCAGTGACCATAAACATGAACATGGCCATAACATGACTGCTGCTGTAGTGTCATGACCGTTACATACTACCCATCACATGCTGTCATGGCCGATGGCTGTTGAACCATGACGGTCGGTTAACCGTCATGACCGTTGATGAATTAGCATGCTGTTGAAGAGCTGTTACCACCAAGACCACGGTTGTTGAACCATGACCACCAGTGTTGTGTAGTCTCTGCTAGAACAGGAAGTAGTTCTAGTTATTGTACTGGCAGTGGCCCATTCCTCTAGGTAACCTACAATAGGCCTTTTAACTGAGCCTGACCCTTGTGCTACCTAACCAACTACTGTATAATAAGTCCCATTCACACATACAATGATATGATTATGCTGCTACTGTTCAACATATTAAGAACAATCTGCTATTTGTAGCTGATGTGAATTGTACAGGTAATTAAAATGACACACGATTGCACAATAGCCTACTTATCCAATTCTGTTTTCTGTTCCTTAAATAGACCGTTGTGGGTTTGAGGTGACAGTTTGAGGTGAGGGGGTCTGGCGTTGATGCTGAATGCTTGTGTGTTAATGCAGTGTAGAAAGGGGACTTGGATATGTGTTACTAGGCTATTGAAGTGAGGGGCTCCATTGGGAAGACACATAGACATCTGCTGCACACATGCTCACACACACACATTCTCACACACACATGCAGTACTTTTCCATGTGGTTTTGATAGCCCCCTGCCTGTACCAGGCAGATTGTGTTAGAACTGCACAGCAGACGCAGGTTTTCTCTGTTATCTCAAGACAAACAATAGAGGCTTTTTATTCTCTCTCCATTTCAAATCAGTCTGTCTCTCTCTCTTTTCTCTCCCTCCTTTTCAAATCAGTCTGTCTCTCTTTTCTCTCCCTCTGTTTCAAATCAATCTATTTCTCTCTTTTCTCTCCCTCCGTTTCAAATCAGTCTGTCTCTCTCTTTTCTCTCCCTCCTTTTCAAATCAATCTATTTCTCTCCTCTCCCTCTGTTTCAAATCAGTCTGTCTCTCTCTTTTCTCTCCCTCCGTTTCAAATCAATCTATTTCTCTCTTCTCTCCCTGTTTCAAATCAATCTATTTCTCTCTCTTCTCTCCCTCTGTTTCAAATCAATCTATTTCTCTCTTCTCCCTCTGTTTCAAATCAATCTATTTCTCTCTCTTCTCTCCCTTCTGTTTCAAATCAATCTATTTCTCTCTTCTCTCCCTCTGTTTCAAATCAATCTATTTCTCTCTCTTCTCTCCCTCTGTTTCAAATCAATCTTTCTCTCTCTTCTCTCCCTCCGTTTCAAATCAATCTATTTCTCTCTCTTCTCTCCCTCTGTTTCAAATCAATCTTTCTCTCTCTTCTCTCCCTCCGTTTCAAATCAATCTATTTCTCTCTCTTCTCTCCCTCTGTTTCAAATCAATCTATTTCTCTCTTCTCTCCCTCTGTTTCAAATCAATCTTTCTCTCTCTTCTCTCCCTCCGTTTCAAATCAATCTATTTCTCTCTCTTCTCTCCCTCTGTTTCAAATCAATCTATTTCTCTCTCTTCTCTCCCTCTGTTTCAAATCAATCTATTTCTCTCCTCTCCCTCTGTTTCAAATCAATCTATTTCTCTCCTCTCCCTCTGTTTCAAATCAATCTATTTCTCTACTCTCCCTCTGTTTCAAATCAATCTATTTCTCTACTCTCCCTCTGTTTCAAATCAATCTATTTCTCTACTCTCCCTCTGTTTCAAATCAATCTATTTCTCTCTTCTCCCTCTGTTTCAAATCAATCTATTTCTCTCTCTTCTCTCCCTCCTGTTTCAAATCAATCTATTTCTCTCTTCTCTCCCTCTGTTTCAAATCAATCTATTTCTCTCTCTTCTCTCCCTCTGTTTCAAATCAATCTTTCTCTCTCTTCTCTCCCTCCGTTTCAAATCAATCTATTTCTCTCTCTTCTCTCCCTCTGTTTCAAATCAATCTTTCTCTCTCTTCTCTCCCTCCGTTTCAAATCAATCTATTTCTCTCTCTTCTCTCCCTCTGTTTCAAATCAATCTATTTCTCTCTTCTCTCCCTCTGTTTCAAATCAATCTTTCTCTCTCTTCTCTCCCTCCGTTTCAAATCAATCTATTTCTCTCTCTTCTCTCCCTCTGTTTCAAATCAATCTATTTCTCTCTCTTCTCTCCCTCTGTTTCAAATCAATCTATTTCTCTCCTCTCCCTCTGTTTCAAATCAATCTATTTCTCTCCTCTC
Organism: Oncorhynchus kisutch; assembly: GCF_002021735.2. Taxonomy (NCBI): domain Eukaryota; kingdom Metazoa; phylum Chordata; class Actinopteri; order Salmoniformes; family Salmonidae; genus Oncorhynchus; species Oncorhynchus kisutch. The sequence goes on along the minus strand of NC_034188.2, from coordinate 81,890,148 downwards.
CCTCTGTTTCAAATCAATCTATTTCTCTACTCTCCCTCTGTTTCAAATCAATCTATTTCTCTACTCTCCCTCTGTTTCAAATCAATCTATTTCTCTACTCTCCCTCTGTTTCAAATCAGTCTCTTTTCTACATGTATTCTTTATTTAACGAGGCAAGTCAGTTAAGAACAAATTCTTATTTACAATGAAGGCCTACCCCGGCCAAACCCGAACGATGCTGGGTCAATTGTGCGCCGCCGTATGGGACTCCCAATCACAGCCGGTTGTCATACAGCCTGGAATCGACCCAGGGTGTCTGTAATGACTCCTCAAGGACTGAGATGCAGTACCTTAGACCCCTGCGCCACTCGGGAGCCACCTAGCAGCTGTTCAAACCTAATTATTGTATCTAGTTCTCTGGTGTATGTGTGTGAGAGGGGGGTTCTAAAGCTGCGTTGAGTAGAGTTGTACTGTACTTGGTGTGGTTGCTAGGTAGCTGTATCCAGGGGTACTGTACATGGTGTGGTTGCTAGTTAGCTGTATCCAGGGGTACAGGGGGTGGTTGCTAGGTAGCTGTATCCAGGGGTAAATGGTGTGGTTGCTAGGTAGCTGTATCCAGGGGTACTTGGTGTGGTTGCTAGGTAGCTGTATCCAGGGGTACTTGGTGTGGTTGCTAGGTAGCTGTGTCCAGGGGTACTTGTACTTGGTGTGGTTGCTAGGTAGCTGTATCCAGGGGTACTTGGTGTGGTTGTTAGGTAGCTGTATCCAGGGGTACTTGGTGTGGTTGCTAGGTAGCTGTTTCCAGGGGTACTTGTACTTGGTGTGGTTGCTAGGTAGCTGTATCCAGGGGTACTTGGTGTGGTTGCTAGGCCAAGGCTTTCGACTCTGTCAATCACCATATCCTCATCGGCAGACTCGACAGCCTTGGTTTCTCAAATGATTGCCTCGCCTGGTTCACCAACTACTTCTCTGATAGAGTTCAGTGTGTCAAATCGGAGGGTCTGCTGTCCGGACCTCTGGCAGTCTCTATGGGGGTGCCACAGGGTTCAATTCTTGGACCGACACTCTTCTCTGTATACATCAATGAGGTCGCTCTTGCTGCTGGTGAGTCCCTGATCCACCTCTACGCAGACGACACCATTCTGTATACTTCCGGCCCTTCTTTGGACACTGTGTTAACAACCCTCCAGGCAAGCTTCAATGCCATACAACTCTCCTTCCGTGGCCTCCAATTGCTCTTAAATACAAGTAAAACTAAATGCATGCTCTTCAACCGATCGCTACCTGCACCTACCCGCCTGTCCAACATCACTACTCTGGACGGCTCTGACTTAGAATACGTGGACAACTACAAATACTTAGGTGTCTGGTTAGACTGTAAACTCTCCTTCCAGACCCATATCAAACATCTCCAATCCAAAGTTAAATCTAGAATTGGCTTCCTATTTCGCAACAAAGCATCCTTCACTCATGCTGCCAAACATACCCTTGTAAAACTGACCATCCTACCAATCCTCGACTTTGGCGATGTCATTTACAAAATAGCCTCCAATACCCTACTCAACAAATTGGATGCAGTCTATCACAGTGCAATCCGTTTTATCACCAAAGCCCCATATACTACCCACCATTGCGACCTGTACGCTCTCGTTGGCTGGCCCTCGCTTCATACTCGTCGCCAAACCCACTGGCTCCATGTCATCTACAAGACCCTGCTAGGTAAAGTCCCCCCTTATCTCAGCTCGCTGGTCACCATAGCATCTCCCACCTGTAGCACACCCTCCAGCAGGTATATCTCTCTAGTCACCCCCAAAACCAATTCTTTCTTTGGCCGCCTCTCCTTCCAGTTCTCTGCTGCCAATGACTGGAACGAACTACAAAAATCTCTGAAACTGGAAACACTTATCTCCCTCACTAGCTTTAAGCACCAACTGTCAGAGCAGCTCACAGATTACTGCACCTGTACATAGCCCACCTATAATTTAGCCCAAACAACTACCTCTTTCCCAACTGTATTTAATTTTAATTTATTTATTTATTTTGCTCCTTTGCACCCCATTATTTTTTATTTCTACTTTGCACATTCTTCCATTGCAAAACTACCATTCCAGTATTTTACTTGCTATATTGTATTTACTTTGCCATCATGGCCTTTTTTGCCTTTACCTCCCTTCTCACCTCATTTGCTCACATTGTATATAGACTTGTTTATACTGCATTATTGACTGTATGTTTGTTTTTACTCCATGTGTAACTCTGTGTCGTTTTATCTGTCGAACTGCTTTGCTTTATCTTGGCCAGGTCGCAATTGTAAATGAGAACTTGTTCTCAACTTGCCTACCTGGTTAAATAAAGGTGTTCTCAACTTGCCTACCTGGTTAAATAAAGGTGTTCTCAACTTGCCTACCTGGTTAAATAAAGGTAAAATAAAAAATAAAAAAATAAAAAGGTAGCTGTATCCAGGGGCACTTGGTGTGGTTGCTAGGTAGCTGTATCCAGGGGCAATTGGTGTGGTTGCTAGGTATCTGTGTCCAGGGGTACTTGGTGTGGTTGCTAGGTAGCTGTATCCAGGGGTACTTGGTGTGGTTGCTAGGTAGCTGTATCCAGGGGTACTTGGTGTGGTTGCTAGGTAGACTTCCGGCGCCGACAGAGATGGCCGCCTCGCTTCGCGTTCCTAGGAAACTATGCAGTTTTTTGTTTTTTTACGTGTTATTTCTTATACTAGTACCCCAGGTCATCTTTGGTTTCATTACATACAGCCGAGAAGAACTACTGAATATAAGATCAGCGTCAACTCACCATCAGTACGACCAAGAATATGTTTTTCGCGATGCGGATCCTGTGTTCTGCCTTACAACCAGTGCAACGGAGTGGATTACATGCAGCGACCCCAAAAAACGACTCAGAAAAAGAGGGAAACGAGGCGGTCTTCTGGTCAGACTCCGGAGACGGGCACACCGTGCACCACTCCCTAGCATTCTTCTTGCCAATGTCCAGTCTCTTGACAACAAGGTTGATGAAATCTGATGTCCCTCTGGAATGCTACCCTTGTCACCAAAAGCACTCACAAACTTCTACAGATGCACAATCGAGAGCATCCTGGCGGGCTGTATCACCGCCTGGTATGGCAACTGCACCGCCCTCAACCGTAAGGCTCTCCAGAGGGTAGTGAGGTCTGCACAACGCATCACCGGGGGCAAACTACCTGCCCTCCAGGACACCTACACCACCCGATGCTACAGGAAGGCCATAAAGATCATCAAGGACATCAACCACCCGAGCCACTGCCTGTTCACCCCGCTGTCATCCAGAAGGCGAGGTCAGTACAGGTGCATCAAAGCTGGGACCGAGAGACTGAAAAACAGCTCAAGGCCATCAGACTGTTAAACAGCCACCACTAACATTGAGTGGCTACTGCCAACACACTGTCAACGACACTGACTCTACTCCAGCCACTTTAATAATGGGAATTGATGGGAAATGATGTAAATATATCACTAGCCACTTTAAACAATGCTACCTTATATAATGTTACTTACCCTACATTATTCATCTCATATGCATATGTAGATACTGTACTCTATATCATCGACTGCATCCTTATGTAATACATGTATCACTAGCCACTTTAACTATGCCACCTTGTTTACATACTCATCTCATATGTATATACTGTACTCGATACCATCTACTGTATCTTGCCTATGCTCCTCTGTACCATCACTCATTCATATATCCTTATGTACATATTCTTTATGCCCTTACACTGTGTATAAGACAGTAGTTTTTTGGAATTGTTAGTTAGATTACTTGTTCGTTATTACTGCATTGTCGGAACTAGAAGCACAAGCATTTCGCTACACTCGCATTAACATCTGCTAACCATGTGTATGTGACAAATAAAATTTGATTTGATTTGATTTAGGTAGCTGTATCCAGGGGTACTGTACATGGTGTGGTTTTTAGGTAGCTGTGTCCAGGGGTAACTTGGTGTGGTTGCTCGGTAGCTGTATCCAGGGGTAACTTGGTGTGGGTGCTAGGTAGCTGTATCCAGGATTACTTGGTGTGGTTGTTAAATAGCTGTTTCCAGGGGTACTGTACATGGTGTGGTTGCTTGATAGCTGTATCCAGGGGTAACTTGGTGTGGTTGCTCGGTAGCTGTATACAGGGGTACATGGTGTGGTTGCTAGGTAGCTATATTCAGGGATACTTGGTGTGGTTGCTAGGTAGCTGTATCCAGGGCTACTTGGTGTGGTTGCTAGGTAGCTGGGTCCAGGGGTACTTGATGTAGCGGAGTCTTTATTTAGGATATTAGAATCACATTCCATAATTTCCATGGTAACCGCTTAGGAAGAGGGGGTTGTGTTCTTCTTATCTCCATGGTAACTATGTGTGTGTGTGTGGGTGTGTGTGTGTGTGGGTGGGTGGGTGGGTGGTAGAGTCGTAAGTTGGAGACAGACACGGGGAGCCCGACAGAGGAGCACAGTCTGAACAAGGAGGCCAGGAAATGGGCAACCAGAATGGCCCGAGAACACAAGAACATTGTCCACTACAAGAGAGTGAGTCCACACACATACTAGTTGTTGATCTCGGTTCAGATCATCTTTGAAAACCAGATGTGATTTTAGTCTGTGAGATTTAAGTGTGTGTGTGTGTGTGTGTGTCTGCCATTAGAGCCTGGAGGAATATGAGACACTGGGAGTTCCTCAAACAGAGCAGGGCCGGCTTGATCTGGAGCTGAAGATAGAGGATACCAAAGAGAACATCCGCAAGGCTGAGGTGCGTGTTTGTAGGACCTATATGTAGACCTATACCCCCCCCCCCCTTCTCCAAGTAGAGTTGTCTCTCCATCAATTCTCTCATAGGCAGCCTGTCAGTCTATGAATCAGATCAATCCATCTCCTCAGCTCTCCCTCCTCCTCCTCAGTTCTCCCACCTCCTCCTCAGCTCTCCCTCCTCCTCCTCCTCCTCAGCTCTCCCTACTCCTCCTCCTCAGCTCTCTCTCACTCCTCCCCCTCAGCTCTCTCTCCCTCCTCCTCAGCTCTCTCTCCCTCCTCCTCCTCAGCTCTCTCTCCTCCTCCTCAGCTCAACCGCCTCCTCAGCTCTCCCTCCTCAGCTCTCCCTGCTCCTACTCAGCTTTCCCTGCTCCTACTCAGCTCTCCCTGCTCCTACTCAGCTCTCCCTCCTCCTCCTCAGCTCGCCCTACTCCTCCTCAGCTCTCCCGCCTCCTCCTCAGCTCTCCCTCCTCCTCCTCAGCTCGCCCTACTCCTCCTCAGCTCGCCCTACTCCTCCTCAGCTCGCCCTACTCCTCCTCAGCTCTCCTGCCTCCTCCTCAGCTCTCTCTCCTCCTCCTAAGTTCTCCCGCCTCCTCCTCAGCTCTCCCTCCTCACCTTCCTTTTCTCTCTCATTCCTCTCTGTGATTTCCCTCTATCTGGTCCCCCCTGCTGGCTGATATAGTCATAGCGCCCACAGACAGAGATGTGAAATGCACACCACTATGGACAACTCTCTACCACCCCTCCCTTTCTTCCCTCACCTCTCTCCACCTCCCTCCCTCACACTCTCCACCTCCCTCACTATCAACCTCTCTACACCTCCCTCCCTCACGCTCTCTACCCCCTCTCTCCTCCACCCTCACCCCCCCTCTCCACCTCTCTACACCTCCCTCACCCCCTCTCCACCTCCCTCCCTCACACTTTCTACCCCCCCCTCTCCACCTCTCTACAACTCCCTCACCCCCTCTCCACCTCCCTCCCTCACACTCTCTACCCCCTCTCTCCACGCCCCCCCCCCCTCTCCACCTCTCTACACCTCCCTCACCCCCCCCCTCTACACCTCCCTCACCCACTCTCTCCCTGCCCCCATTATCTCCTGCTGTCTGTTGAATGTTTGAGTCCATTTAGGTTTAATGGGTCTGAGGGGAGGGGCAGAGCTAGGACAACCAATAGTATGTGTGGTGGGCGGGGTCAGAGCAGGAAGTGATCTCCATGGAAGTGTACTGTAATGAGTCCATCTCCCTGCACTTCCTGTTTACCTACATACTACTTACCTGGCTGGAAACCTTTGTAGACTTTATGTTTGACTGTCTGGAGTTAGTCTGTCCTCCACTGCTGACGACAGTCACCTTAGAGAGACTGACGGTTGCTGACATGCTGCTCCACCATAGACGTGATGATGATAACTGATATAACTTTCCACCATAGATGTTGGGCTGACAGGTGACCTGTGAATGCTGATGGGATAGATTGAGTCCTCCAACGGCCCCTGTCAGTTGTATTGATTACCCAGCAGTGTATGTGTGTGTGTCCATGTATGTAACCTCTCTCTCACTCTAGACAGTAAAGCTGAAGGCAGAGGCTCGTCTGGACCTGCTGAGACAGGTGGGCGTTGCCGTGGATACCTGGCTGAAGAGCGCCATGAACCAGGTGATGGAGGAGCTGGAGAATGAGCGCTGGGCTACGCTAAACTACACTACCCACGATCCCTCACTCTCGGTGAGACACCTGCCCTCCCTCCCTCCCTCTCACTACACCACCGTTCCACACTTTGGAGGAAACTACCCACAATCCCTCGCTCTACACTACAGTCACTGAAATGCCTCTCTCCCACTACATGTCATCACCCCAGACTGTTTCTTTACCACAGGGCAACCAAGGCATGTGTGTGGGCTTCAGCACTTTGGCTTGTGTGTGTGTGTGTGTGTGTGTGTGTGTGTGTGTGTGTGTGTGTGTGTGTGTGTGTGTGTGTGTGTGTGTGTGTGTGTGTGTGTGTGTGTGTGTGTGTGTGTGTGTGTGTGTGTGTGTGTGTGTCTGTCTGTCTGTCTGTCTGTGTGTGTGTGTCTGTGTCTGTGTGTGTGTGTGTCAGCAGGATGTTGAGGTAAGCAGTCTCTGCTCATCTTCATCACTTAACATTCTGTTCATATGACACTGCAGCAACCACGAGAGAGGGAGGGTGAAGACTGAGAGGAAGGAGGGAGAGAGAGGGGGGGGTGTGTAGACAGAGGAAGGAGGGAGAGAGAGAGGGGGGGGGGGTGAAGACTGAGAGGAAGGAGGGAGAGAGAGAGAGGGGGGGGGTGAAGACTGAGAGGAAGGAGGGAGAGAGAGAGGGGGGTGAAGACTGAGAGGAAGGAGGGAGAGAGGGGGGGGGGTGAAGACTGAGAGGAAGGAGGGAGAGAGAGGGGGGGGTGAAGACTGAGAGGAAGGAGGGAGAGAGAGAGAAGGGGGGTGAAGACTGAGAGGAAGGAGGGAGAGAGAGAGAAGGGGGGTGAAGACTGAGAGGAAGGAGGGAGAGAGAGAGAAGGGGGGTGAAGACTGAGAGGAAGGAGGGAGAGAGAGAGGGGGGGTGAAGACTGAGAGGAAGGAGGGAGAGAGAGGGGGGGTGAAGACTGAGAGGAAGGAGGGAGAGAGAGGGGGGGGTGAAGACTGAGAGGAAGGAGGGAGAGAGAGAGAAGGGGGGTGAAGACTGAGAGGAAGGAGGGAGAGAGAGGGGGGGGGGGTGAAGACTGAGAGGAAGGAGGGAGAGAGAGAGGGGGGGGTGAAGACTGAGAGGAAGGAGGGAGAGAGAGAGAGGGGGGGGGTGAAGACTGAGAGGAAGGAGGGAGAGAGAGTGGGTGAAGACAGAGAGGAGGGAGAGGGGGGGGTGAAGATTGGAGGATGGGAGATGGGGAGAGTGATAATGGGAAACGGAAACCAAAGGAAAGGATGAGGGTGAAGAGGGGGAGAAAGTGGATGATAGAAAGGAGGAGAGTGACAGAATGAGTGCTCTGTTCCATTGGCCCAGTGTTCATTTCACACCAGTCTGGTTTATCAGTGTGATGGAGAATGAAGTAGCTTTTCCTCAAGGTGATAACTACTAGTATACTATAGTACAATCCTCTTGATAGAATCCCTTCTGGCCATGATGATGACACCTGTTACATATTGATTTGTAAGAGCAGGAATTAGTAAGTACAGCTATGTTTGCTTTTTGCTTGACAACATCAAGGTGTTTATACATTATTAAAAGCAGAATGGGTTTCTTTTTTCGGGAAAGGGAACACACATCACACACACACACACACACACACACACACACACACACACACACACACACACACACACACACACACACACGACTAAGCTTCCTATCGGGAACATAGTGAGTTTTGAAAACACAGACAGACCAACCCTGATTGGGTTGCTGTATCCGGTCCCAAGGAGGATGGGCCCATATGCCACCTGATCTCTCTGAGCCAATGAGGTTCCCTGAGGACAGGTAGAGGAGGGGTCAGGACATAAAGGTTTTACAGAGACACACTTCACATCATCTGACTCAGAAGGAGGAGAGAGAACCACACTGGAGCGTTGGAAGTAGCTCATTGTGATGTGTGTGTAGGGCCCAGTTGATCTGGAGCGGTCGGAGGGTGAGGAGTGTGAGGAGAACATGGAGGTGTTTGATGACAGCAGCTCCAGCCCCTCTGGGACTCTCAGGAACTACCCACTCACCTGCAAAGTCCTCTACTCATACAAGGTAATACACCCCCCTCTCCCCCCTTTTGCTCCCAGAACAGCCTCAATTCGTCAGGACATGGACTCTACAAGGTGTTGAAAGCGTTCCACAGGGATGCTGGTCCATGTTGACTCTACAAGGTGTTGAAAGCGTTCCACAGGGATGCTGGTCCATGTTGACTCTACAAGGTGTTGAAAGCGTTCCACAGGGATGCTGGTCCATGTTGACTCTACAAGGTGTTGAACGCGTTCCACAGGGATGCTGGTCCATGTTGACTCTACAAGGTGTTGAAAGCGTTCCACAGGGATGCTGGTCCATGTTGACTCTACAAGGTGTTGAACGCGTTCCACAGGGATGCTGGTCCATGTTGACTCTACAAGGTGTTGAAAGCGTTCCACAGGGATGCTGGTCCATGTTGACTCTACAAGGTGTTGAAAGCGTTCCACAGGGATGCTGGTCCATGTTGACTCTACTAGGTGTTGAACGCGTTCCACAGGGATGCTGGTCCATGTTGACTCTACAAGGTGTTGAAAGCGTTCCACAGGGATGCTGGTCCATGTTGACTCTACAAGGTGTTGAAAGCGTTCCACAGGGATGCTGGTCCATGTTGACTCTACAAGGTGTTGAACGCGTTCCACAGGGATGCTGGTCCATGTTGACTCTACAAGGTGTTGAAAACGTTCCACAGGGATGCTGGTCCATGTTGACTCTACAAGGTGTTGAACGCGTTCCACAGGGATGCTGGTCCATGTTGACTCTACAAGGTGTTGAACGCGTTCCACAGGGATGCTGGTCCATGTTGACTCTACAAGGTGTTGAACGCGTTCCACAGGGATGCTGGTCCATGTTGACTCCATTGCTTTCCACAGTCGTGTCAAGTTGGCTGGATGTCCTTTGGATGGTGGACCCTTCTTGATACAGACAGGAAACTGTTGAGCGTGAAAAACCCAGCAGCGTTGCAGTTCTTGACACAACCGGTGCGCCTGGCACCTACTTCCATACCCTGTTCAAAGTTATTTAAATATTTTGTCTTGCCCGTTCACTCTCTGAATGGTACACATACACAGGGTCAGGGGGCTACACTCGTCAGGGTCAGGGGGCTCCACTTGTCAGGGGGCTCCACCCATCAGGGTCAGGTCGGGGTCAGGGGGCTCCACCTGTCAGGTTCAGGTCGGGGTCAGGGGGCTCCACCCGTCAGGGTCAGGGGCTCCACTCGTCAGGGTCAGGGGGCTCCACCCATCAGGGTCAGGGGGCTCCACTCGTCAGGGGGCTCCTCCCATCAGGGTTAGGTCAGGGTCAGGGGGCTCCACTCGTCAGGGTCAGGGGGCTCCACTTGTCAGGGGGCTCCACCCATTAGGGTCAGGTCAGGTTCAGGGGGCTCCACCCATCAGGGTCAGGGGGCTACACTCGTCAGGGTCAGGGGGCTACACTTGCCAGGGGGCTCCACCCATCAGGGTCAGGGGGCTACACCCATCAGGGTCAGGTCAGGGTCAGGGGGCTCCACCCATCAGGGTCAGTGAGCTCCACTCATCAGGGTCAGGGGGCTCCACTCTTCAGGGTCAGGGGGCTACATCCATCAGGGTCAGGTCAGGGTCAGGGGGCTCCACCCATCAGGGTCAGGTCAGGGGGCTCCACCTGTCAGGGTCAGGTCAGGGGGCTCCACTCATCAGGGTCAGGGGGCTCCACTCGTCAGGGTCAGGTCATGGGGCTCCACCCATCAGGGTCAGGGGGCTCCACCCATCAGGGTCAGGTCATGGGGCTCCACCCATCAGGGTCAGGGGCTCCACCCATCTGAACACTGAACGCATGTAACATTAGAGCCATAAAATATCAGTTTGTATTGACCATTGGTTAATATACTCCTCTCCTCCTTTTCTACTCTCCTCCTTTCCTCCTCCTCTCTCTCTGTCTGTCTGTCTGTCTCTCCCTCCTCCCGTCCGTGTCTCTGTCTGTCTGTCTGTCTCCGTCCGTGTCTCTGTCTGTGTCTCCAGGCATCTCAGCCAGATGAGTTGAGTATAGAGGAGCATGAGATGTTGGAGGTGATAGAGGATGGAGACATGGAGGACTGGGTCAAGGTAACAACAACAATCAAATCAAAGTTTGTCACGTGCTCCGAATACAACAGGTGTAGTAGACCTTACAGTGAAATGCTGAATACAACAGGTGTAGTAGACCTTACAGTGAAATGCTGAATACAAGAGGTGTAGTAGACCTTACAGTGAAATGCTGAATACAACAGGTGTAGTAGACCTTACAGTGAAATGCTGAATACAACAGGTGTAGTAGACCTTACAGTGAAATGCTGAATACAACAGGTGTAGTAGACCTTACAGTGAAATGCTGAATACAACCGGTGTAGTAGACATTACAGTGAAATGCTGAATACAAGAGGTGTAGACCTTACAGTGAACTGCTGAATACAACAGGTGTAGACCTTACAGTGAACTGCTGAATACAACAGGTGTAGACCTTACAGTGAACTGCTGAATACAACAGGTGTAGACCTTACAGTGAACTGCTGAATACAACAGGTGTAGACCTTACAGTGAAATGCTTACTTACAGGCTCTAACCAATAGTGCAAAAAAGGTGTTATGTGAACAATAGGTAAGTAAAGAACTAAAACAACAGTAAAAAGACATTTAATAATAACAGTAGTGAGGCTATATACAGTAGTGAGGCTATATACAGTAGTGAGGCTATATACAGTAGTGAGGCTATAATAGAGATATGATGCACTGTAGAGATATGATGTAGTGTAGAGATATATACAGTAGAGAGGCTATATACAGTAGAGAGGCTATATACAGTAGAGAGGCTATATACAGTAGTGAGGCTATATACAGTAGAGAGGCTATATACAGTAGAGAGGCTATATACAGTAGTGAGGCTATATACAGTAGAGGTTATATACAGTAGAGAGGCTATATACAGTAGAGAGGCTATATACAGTAGTGAGGCTATATACAGTAGAGAGGCTATATACAGTAGAGAGGCTATATACAGTAGTGAGGCTATATACAGTAGAGAGGCTATATACAGTAGCGAGGCTATAATAGTAGCGAGGCTATATACAGTAGAGAGGCTATATACAGTAGCGAGGTTATATACAGTAGAGAGGCTATATACAGTAGAGAGGCTATAACAGTAGCGAGGCTATATACAGTAGAGAGGCTATATACAGTAGCGAGGTTATATACAGTAGAGAGGCTATATACAGTAGAGGCTATATACAGTAGAGAGGCTATATACAGTAGAGAGGCTATATACAGAAGAGGCTATATACAGTAGCGAGGCTATATACAGTAGAGGGGCTATAACAGTAGCGAGGCTATAATAGTAGCGAGGCTATATACAGTAGAGAGGCTATATACAGTAGAGAGGCTATATACAGTAGCGAGGCTATATACAGTAGCGAGGCTATATACAGTAGCGAGGCTATATACAGTAGTGAGGCTATATACAGTAGTGAGGCTATATACAGTAGTGAGGCTACATACAGTAGAGAGGCTATATACAGTAGCGAGGCTATATACAGTAGCGAGGCTATATACAGTAGTGAGGCTATATACAGTAGCGAGGCTATATACAGTAGTGAGGCTATATACAGTAGCGAGGCTATATACAGTAGTGAGGCTATATACAGTAGTGAGGCTATATACAGTAGCGAGGCTATATACAGTAGTGAGGCTATATACAGTAGTGAGGCTATATACAGTAGCGAGGCTATATACAGTAGAGAGGCTATATACAGTAGAGAGGCTATATATATCAAATCAAATCAAATTTATTTATATAGCCCTTCGTACATCAGCTGATATCTCAAAGTGCTGTACAGAAACCCAGCCTAAAACCCCAAACAGCAAGCAATGCAGGTGTAGAAGCACGGTGGCTAGGAAAAACTCCCTAGAAAGGCCAATACCTAGGAAGAAACCTAGAGAGGCTGTGCCGGGTGGAGATTATAACAGAACATGGCCAAGATGTTCAAATGTTCATAAATGACCAGCATGGTCGAATAATAATAAGGCAGAACAGTTGAAACTGGAGCAGCAGCACAGTCAGGTGGAAGTTGAAACTGGAGCAGCAGCATGGCCAGGTGGACTGGGGACAGCAAGGAGTCATCATGTCAGGTAGTCCTGGGGCATGGTCCTAGGGCTCAGGTCCTCCGAGAGAGAGAAAGAAAGAGAGAAGGAGAGAATTAGAGAACGCACACTTAGATTCACACAGGACACCGAATAGGACAGGAGAAGTACTCCAGATATAACAAACTGACCCCAGCCCCCTGACACATAAACTACTGCAGCATAAATACTGGAGGCTGAGACAGGAGGGGTCAGGAGACACTGTGGCCCCATCCGAGGACACCCCCGGACAGGGCCAAACAGGAAGGATATAACCTATATAGTAGATAGGCTATATACAGTAGTGAGGCTATATACAGTAGAGAGGCTATATACAGTAGAGAGGCTATATACAGTAGTGAGGCTATACACAGTAGCGAGGCTATACACAGTAGCGAGGCTATACACAGTAGCGAGGCTATATACAGTAGCGAGGCTATATACAGTAGCGAGGCTATATACAGTAGCGAGGCTATATACAGTAGCGAGGCTACATACAGACACTGGTTAGTCAGGCTGATTGAGGTAGTATGTACATGTAGATATGGTTAAAGTGACTGCATATATGACGAACAGAGAGTAGCAGCAGCGTAAAAGAGGGGTTGGCGGGTGGCGGGACACAATGCAGATAGCCTGGTTAGCCAATGTGGGGGAGCACTGGTTGGTCGGGCCAATTGAGGTAGTATGTACATGAATGTAGAGTTAAACTGATGCAGCTGTAGAACCTTTTGAGAATCTCAGGATCCATGCCAAATCTTTTTTGTTTCCTGAGGGGGAAAAGACTTTGTCGTGCCCTCTTCACGACTGTCTTGTTGTGTTTGGACCATGTTAGTTTGTTGGTGATGTGGACACCAAGGAACTTGAAGCTCTCAACCTGCTCCACTACAGCCTCGTCGATGAGAATGGGGGCGTGCTCGGTCCTCCTTTTCCTGTAGTCGACAATCATCTCCTTAGTCTTGGTTACGTTGAGGGAGAGGTTGTTATTCTGGCACCACCCGGACAGGTCTCTGAACCCTCCCTGTAGGCAGACACTAAACACACAGCACTGCCTAATATAGTCCTCTTTCATTGGTGGACCAGGGCTGTCCTTTAACACAGAGCTCTGTAATTGGTTCATGGTCTAACATCCTGTTGTGTGATTGGTTGTTTCAGGCGAGAAGTAAGACAGGGCTGATTGGCTACGTCCCAGAGAAGTATCTTCAGTTCCCCACCTCTAGCAGCCTACTGAGCATGCTCCAGTCTCTCGCTGCGTTGGACGCTCGCTCACACACCTCCTCCAACTCCACCGAGCCAGAGATACACACTGGCAGCATCAACGGAGACGCCAGCTGTAAGAACACACCACTACACACACCACTACACACACATGCAAACACCACTACACACACCACTACACACACATGCACACACCACTACACACACCACTACACACACATGCAAACACCACTACACACACCACTACACACACCACTACACACACATGCACACACCACTACACACACCACTACACACACATGCAAACACCACTACACACACATGCACACACCACTACACACACCACTACACGCACATGCAAACACCACTACACACACATGCAAACACCACTACACACACCACTACACACACATGCACACACCACTACACACACATGCAAACACCACTACACACACATGCACACACCACTACACACACATGCAAACACCATTACACACACATGCAAACACCACTACACACACCACTACACACACATGCACACACCACTACACACACATGCAAACACCACTACACACACATGCAAACACCACTACACACACCACTACACACACCACTACACACACATGCAAACACCACTACACGCACATGCACTCACCACTACACACACCACTACACACACATGCAAACACCACTACACACATCACTACACACACATGCACACACCACTACACACACATGCACACACCACTACACACACATGCAAACACCACTACACACACATGCACACACCACTACACACACATGCAAACACCACTACACACACATGCAAACACCACTACACACACCACTACACACACCACTACACACACATGCACTCACCACTACACACACCACTACACACACATGCAAACACCACTACACACATCACTACACACACATGCACACACCACTACACACACATGCAAACACCACTACACACACATGCAAACACCACTACACACACATGCACACACCACTACACACACATGCACACACCACTACACACACATGCACACACCACTACACACACATGCAAACACCACTACACACACCACTACACACACCACTACACACACATGCAAACACCACTACACACACATGCAAACACCACTACACACACATGCAAACACCACTACACACACCACTACACACACATGCAAACACCACTACACACACCACTACACACACATGCACACACCACTACACACACATGCAAACACCACTACACACACCACTGCACACACATACAAACACCACTACACACACCACTACACACGCATGCAAACACCACTACACACACCACTACACACACATGCAAACACCACTACACACACATGCAAACACCACTACACACACATGCACACACCACTACACACACATGCACACACCACTACACACACATGCAAACACCACTACACACACCACTGCACACACATGCAAACACCACTACACACACCACTACACACACATGCAAACACCACTACACACACCACTACACACACATGCAAACACCACTACACACACCACTACACACACCACTACACACACATGCAAACACCACTACACACACCACTACACACACATGCAAACACCACTACACACACATGCAAACACCACTACACACACCACTACACACACATACAAACACCACTACACACACCACTACACACACATACAAACACCACTACACACACCACTACACACACATACAAACACCACTACACACACCACTACACACACATGCAAACACCACTACACACACCACTACACACACATGCAAACACCACTACACACACCACTACACACACATACAAACACCACTACACACACCACTACACACACATGCAAACACCACTACACACACATGCAAACACCACTACACACACCACTACACACACATACAAACACCACTACACACACCACTACACACACCACTACACACACATGCAAACACCACTACACACACCACTACACACACATACAAACACCACTACACACACCACTACACACACCACTACACACACATGCAAACACCACTACACACACCACTACACACACATACAAACACCACTACACACACCACTACACACACCACTACACACACCACTACACACACATGCACAAAAACTAGGCAAATACAAACCCTCTCAAAGAATATAGACACATTTCCAACTTGTTTGTCAGATCAAGACGTTGATGGAAACAAAGATCTGAACCCAATGTGTGTTCATTAACTTCAGTCGGTTCAAGCCTCATGGAATGTTCCACAATTTAATTATAATCCTCCTCTCTCCTCTCCTCCCCCCTCCTCTCTCCTCCCCCTCCACTCTCTCCCCCTCTCTCCTCCTCTCCCCTCTCCTCTCTCCCCCCCTCTCTCTCTCCCCCCTCTCTCGTCCTCTCCCCTCTCCTTTCTCCCCCTCTCTCTCTCCCCCCTCTCTCTCTCCTCTCTCCTCTCCTTCCCCCCCTCTCTCCTCTCCTTCCCCCCTCCTCTCTCCTCCCTCTCCTCTCCCCTCTCCTCCCCCTTCTCTCTCCTCCTCTCTCCTCCTCTCCCCTCTCCTCTCTCCTCCCTCTCCCCTCTCCTCCCCCCCTCCTCTCCCCCCTCCTCTCTCCTCCCTCCTCTCTCCTCCCTCCCCTCTCCTCTCTCCTCCCTCCCCTCTCCACCCTCTCCTCTCTCCCCCCTCCTCTCTCCTCCCTCCCCTCTCCTCTCTCCCCCCTCCTCTCTCCTCCCTCCCCTCTCCTCTCTTCCCCCTCTCCTCTCTCCTCCCTCCCCTCTCCTCTCTCCCCCCTCCTCTCTCCTCCCTCCCCTCTCCTCTCTCCTCCCTCTCCTCTCTTCCCCCTCTTCCCTCTCCTCTCTGCCCCCTCCCCTCTCCTCTCTCCCCTCTCCTCTCTCCTCCCTTCCCTCTCCTCTCTCCCCTCTCCTCTCTTCCCCCTCTTCCCTCTCCTCTCTCCCCCCTCTTCCCTCTCCTCTCTGCCCCCTCCTCTCTCTTCCCTCCCCTCTCCTCTCTCCCCCCTCCTCTCTCCTCCCTCCCCTCTCCTCTCTCCCCCCTCTTCCCTCTCCTCTCTCCCCTCTCCTCTCTCCCCCCTCCTCTCTCCTCCTCTCCCCAGTGAGTTTTGTGAGGGCACTGTATGACTACGATGGTCAGGCGGATGAGGAGCTGTCCTTCCCAGAGGGGGCTGTCATCCGTCTGCTTAACAGAGACACCCAAACAGACGATGGCTTCTGGGAGGGAGAGTTCAACGGACGAGTGGGAGTCTTCCCTTCTGTACTGGTGGAGGACCTGACTGAGAGCAGAGAGAACAGAGTAGACAAACTGGTACACACACACACACACACACTGGGGTGCAGACACACTGGTACACACTTACACACACACACTTGAGAGCACACACACACACATGCATGCATGCACACTAGTGCTGAGCGATTCATCAACATTCCGGGTATTTGACATTTTTTTAAACAACTAATTGACTGAAGTAGGTTCAATTATTTGAATTCCATTTCCTTTTTTTTCCCCTTCAGCACATTGCAGTTTTTCTAGCGATAAATCAGATCCAGCCGGAACTGTGCGATGTTGTAGTTTCCAACAGTATGAAATATATATGCACTCACTACTGTAAGTCTCTGGATAAGAGTGTCTGCTAAATGACTCACTACTGTAAGTCTCTCTGGATAAGAGTGTCTGCTAAATGACTCACTACTGTAAGTCT